>NC_056743.1:117251438-117551438 GCF_019279795.1 Protopterus annectens
GAATCATCCCAGCTAGCTACAACAACTGATATAGCACAAAAGCCTCTGAATTTGCTCAACAATAAGGTTCTCCCAAACCCAGCTGCGCAATGTAAGGTATGTGCAATGCAGGTAGGTATGCTCTTCTTAATATCCCATATTTAATTAAGGATCAAATGAGACATTTTTGGCCACCATTTACTAATCTTCACAATCAAAACCTGTCCAAAAACACACACGGAAGTAGGGGAGTTAAAAACATCTTCGCTACTGCCATGTGACCCATCAGCTTAAGTATAACCCTCTCTTGCTGTTAACATAGACAAATCCTTTCTCTCATGAGATTCTCAGGTTTATCTGCATCATAATGGCATAGAGAAAGTATCTGTTGATCCCCTGGTACTTAGGAGATAGACCTCCATGGTATTACAAAGATTAGACCTCCCGATTTAAAACCTTGAAGAAATGGGAATTAATGAATATTTTAATGGGTTATACCACCGCTTGGAGAATCTTTGAAATGATCACACTGCCATTATAATAGACATATCTACTTGAAAGTTTTGTGTAAAAATCACGTAATCATCTGTGAACATTAGGACTTTAGTCTGTTCCATACCTGATACACCTCTTTACACCCCCAGATGAGCTTAAAATTTGACTGAAGAGTAAATTGTCAAAAGAAAAAGGGACAAGGAAAATCGGAATCCTTATCAAATCCGCCTGTCAATATGAAAGTCATCAGAGAGGAGTCTGTTAAGATTCTCGACAAAGGGTGCTGTGAAAACACTGTGAAACCAGCTATAATGCCAGGCAAAAAGAATTGCAAAGGCCAGGGTCAATTGTCAGCCTAAAAGAAAACCAGTTATGAAGCCAGTGGTAATGGCAGGCTAATGAAAGCAGTTAGAAGTGTACTGTATTTTTTTATTTTATCTATGTCTTGTTCATCTGTAGATAGACTGTGCTTCTCATGGTTAGGGATGTGAAACATCTCTTTGTTTATGTGAAAGGTCAAGAAACATCTTTGAAGTAAATAAGCCCAGCTCAGGACTAATGAACTGGACTGGGTAGCATCACCTTAAACCTCCCCACAAGAATTGTGTTGTAAACCTTCAGAGTCATATTATTCAATGGCATCAGCCAAGATGTTACAAGAAATGAGGGGTCCCCATTAGACTTTGGAAGTACTGTAACAACAGATGAGAAAAGTATTCCCCCCAATCATCCTAAATAAACAAGCCAATAGTTTACTAAATAGTAATCTAAAACCTTAATTGTCATATTGTTTAACCCACCTTGGCTGGGGTCTTTCCCATAGGTGCCTTTTTCTATAGTATTATAAAACTTTTTCAAGGATATGGGGTATCCTAGGGCATCTGCTACCTCACTAGAATTTGTTTGAAAATTACACCCTGACAAGAACAAAGTAGCTCTCTGCCTCCATTTCCTGTGTCTCATTCTATTATTTCTGTATAACGTTTGGTGGAAATTCTTAAATATCATATGATCCCCTGTAATCAAGCCCTTATTCTGAGGTGATATCACCCTAGATTAGTAAAGCCTTGTACCTCCTTTCTTTAACCACATTGGCTGATAGCCTAGCAGGCTTGTTTCTAAGAATCCAGAATCTTAAGGCTGCTCTCTGTAATGCATGTGAACCCTTGAACTCACCAGTGAGCTAAGCGTTTTATGCTTAGCCTGTACTGCTTCAAAACATCTAGAGTCTTACATCTACCTGAGGATCCAAAAAGAACCCCGCTGCTGGCAGTATGAGCTGTGGCCAAAAGTAGCCATTTTTGCAGTCGTAGAAAATGCGATTCAAAGACATGCTAGCAGCAAAGAGAAAATACCTAATTATTGGCTAATTGGCATATCAATGATTTGCTCATAATTACTCTAAGTGCAAACTAGCACTTTCCTGTAGTAGTCACCACTGGCTGACATTGCATCACATTGTCACAGGCACACCCCATTTATTCTCCCATACAAGTGCTCGGGCACACACATACAAGTGCTCGCGAGCACACACTTCTTCACTTCTTACCTGTTGCTCTAACAGAACATTCTCGAAGTATCTTCTTATTTTTGTCCTTGCCCTCATAAATGATACTCTTACAACCATCCATTAATGCCAGACAGTTTCATTCTTCCTTTTGTTCATACAGTGCACCATGATGCTAGATGTATTGCTCTATTAACGTTTTAAGTGAGCCCAGGTAATAAAACTGCCCCTTTCTTACAGATTGCTCCTGATGCTACTGCTTCTTACATGTGCCTGTCCTCATTACTCATGGACACTGCAGTAAGTGAGTAATGCCAGACGTTTGAGTTTTATACCTCTTAAATATCAGGTAATAAAACTGCCCCTTTCTTACAGATTGCTCCTGATGCTACTGCTTCTTACATGTGCCTGTCCTCATTACTCATGGACACTGCAGTAAGTGAGTAATGCCAGACGTTTGAGTTTTATACCTCTTAAATATCAGGTAATAAAACTGTCCCTTTCTTACAGATTGCTCCTGATGCTACTGCTTCTTACATGTGCCTGTCCTCATTACTCATGGACACTGCAGTAAGTGAGTAATGCCAGACGTTTGAGTTTTATACCTCTTATAGTGCAAACATGCATTCTGACACAAGCCTTTAAGTTAGTATAGAGGTGAAGTCTTCATCTTGTCAAGCTGTTTTCTGTGCCAGGATTGCAAGGTTCAAAGCTTTTCACCCCTTTTACTTTGCCTTAGACTTAAGGTTATATATGAGTATCCCTGCTGCCTAGTGGTAGGGCTAAAGCTCTGTGAAAGAGCTGTGTGTGAATGCTAACACTACAGGGCAAGATACCCTGGTGTCTGGCCCACTGCTTCATATTTTTCATGATACTAAACGTTGTTCTATTATCCTTTGAAATTCTTTTAAGGCACATTATAAACAGACCCCTCTAATACTGCAGAATTTGCTCATTTATCTCAGGGAGTGTGAAGCTAGGACAGCCACCTCACACACAATCACACATTCACATATACACTATATTCACACATGCACACACAGCCCAGCCTTCAATAACACAGTCATGGACACACTCTTCCAGTCACCCACCAATGCATGCCCCCCCCACACACACACACACAGGCACCCCCTACCTTATCACACTCATGGATGCACTCTCCCAGTCACCCACCAATACACACACACACACACACACACACACACACACACACACACACACACACACACACACACACACACACACACAGATACAGACTACCTGTCCACTAAACTCCCAAGTACATAGCTTTAATGTGATCACAACCATTAAAAGTAATGGATGAAAGTGAGCTTTCGACAGTTTTTGTTAACATTGATGGCCAAGGTAACTTAAGCAGGTAAGGCGAAACTTTGAATTGCATAACTCTGTGAATGTCTTACTGTAGGCATTTATGGGGGCAGAGCATATGGTTAATTAGCATAAGCTATTTTTCCAGAATGCCTCATCATTTCTGGTAGTCCTCAGAATCTGCCCATTGCAATGCTATACCACATCCAGGTATAGTACTGTGGTAAGCTGTTTCTCTATATGGGAAATGGTAACTGTGAGGGGTAAAATGGGCTTATTCCTTGTGTAAATCTTTCTGAATTCCCCTACTAGCCTTCTACCAAATCTAGAAGTCTATTACCTCCCCCTTAATAATCTGACTCACAGCATCCACACACTGGTAGACCTAAGATTTGGCCAAAATGCATAAACGCTATCTCCAGTTTTAAAACTTCTCACTAAGTCTCGATTAGAAACCTTTCCAAACAGTTCATTTTAATAAAAATGTTAGCTCCTTCCTTTACAAATTCTACCAAGTCCTGTTTGGTAAATCAATAGGTACCCTCCTCACATGCACTTAGCAAAATCTTCTTGTTTCAAATTAAATCTGATTACAGCAACAACTAGATCAGTCTGTGGTGCAGTCTCTATACCAGAGATACTGACCAAATCAACTAGAGCCAGTCCGCTAGCTGAGGTTCTGGCAGGGGTAATAAAGGTAAATTCCTCTTTAACTGGTAGTGCAGATGCCACATATCCATCAATGCTATCTGCTCCAGGCAAGATTCAGCAATTTTGCAGGCTGTAATGCTTTTCTCTAATCAGAAATGAACTGTCCTGGTCCAAATCCAGCACTATGTTAAAGCTCCCAGTAACCAGCAAGGGCACATTATGAGCCCCCATTAACTCTATCACACTAAAATATTTCATAAAGAAACCAATAGTCTCTATTGCACCCACATATACTTCTGAATAAAATGGTCTTGAACTGCTGACTGAATTTGCTCCATAGCTGTGTGTCCTAGTGGGTTAGTGCAATAGGCTGTACTTGACAGGGGCATGGGTTCAAAATATGACAGGGGTGATTATTTTCAAACTGTGAATAGCATTAGTTAATTAGTTGGGGGGGGCAGCTGAGAAACAGCATTGCTCTGTTATTTAGAAATATCTGTAGTTAGCTGAAGTGTTTGTGTGGTCTGCATTGCTCTGAATATCAATCATCTCTGAATTTAATTTTTATTTTAAGCTCTTTAAGGTTTAATCATTTCTATTTTGTATCTTATTCTAGTATTACATTTGTTTTGTTTTAAGTTTTCTGTTCTGTTGGAGTTTTAAGAGTTCTCCCTTCCATCCAATCCTTGTTGTGTTCTTAAATTTGGTGGCTTTTGAGTTGCCCGCTCGTACTATAAATCTCATTTTGGACACTCCTCCCAGTCCCCTCTCATCTGCTTATTCTACTGAGTAGAGAGAGAGATCATTTGGGAAGGCCCACCCCTCCTTAGTTTCTCAACCTAGAAAGATCGTGTTTCATTGTTTCATCCCTTCCCACTTAACCTAAAAAAAAAAAAAAAAAAAATTGCACTTTATTCATCTGCTTTTACTGTATTTGTGTTTCATCCTACTTTATTACTTTATTTTGCTTTTGCTGCTTGTTCTTAAATGTACTCAATTGCATTTATTCTGCGGCATTTATTACTGCTTGTTAGTATCCTGATTAAACTGGAACTGTTATTCTAAGCCTTTTGGTTTAAGCACTTGGTTTGGGCCAGTTGTTTTACATTAAGAAGGTTTGTGGTTTACATTCTTGGACAGGAGAGGTAGCTTAGATCCCTCTAAGTTGGGAATTGCAGGTTGAAGGCTTAGATTCTGTTATTCTAAAAGTGTCTTAGTTCTGGTTTAAGCACTTTGGGCTTCAGGCCAGTTATTTTACATTAAGAAGGTTTGCGGTCTGCACTCTTGTGGGAGGCAAAGATAGATTCTGCCCTTCTGAGCAGGGAATTGCTGGTTGAAGGCTAATTGTGCCTGCTTATTTGAACTGTTTCTTTCTGAAAGTGGCACACCTTGTTTGCTGTAGCATAGACTAGATTCAGACCTGCTAAATCTAGCTCTGTTTGTATAACTTGTGCACTAGTCCAGGCCATCTTTTTTGGAGAGGGTTCCCCTGCACCCTAGTGGCAGGAGTGTGCAGTTAGAACTTGTCTGATTGAAGACTGCTAGAACAGGGCTCAGTTTTGAGCTTTTTTATTGGTTATTTGGTTAATTTCTTTAAATCAGTTTGTTCCTGTTTGCTACAGTTATATTTAAGTGTGTGTCTGTCCTCTTGTGTTAAATCATCCTAAACAGAGTTTAAATATCTTTAGCATAGTCTGGTTACAGGGTTTATATATCAGAACATCGAATGAGGAAAACATTGAATGTCATAACTTCAAACTCTGAATATCGAAAGCTGAGAACTGCAAAAGCGTAAAATTTCAAAAACTAAACCTACGAATAGCAATGCTTGGCCATCTGCTCACTCGTGCAACCTGAAACTTACCCATAGCAAACAAAACTGCACCTCTTTAATCGTCATAACACCATCCAGCAAAGCAGTACACAACACAAAACACACAAACACTGCAAACTATTTCTTATGTGGGGGGCTTTGTTCCCACACCCCCCAATGTGGGTGGCTGTGCTCCCCACACCCCCCTACTTAAATATACCAACTCTGAGATCGCACCACAGTGGAGGTGATATATTCACATGAAGCATTTCTCAGTGACGTCAGAGTGTGTGAGTTTACGAAGGCCAACTATGACAGCCCGGGGTTTCCGCTTTTGAGGTTATCAGCTTTCGATATTAAGTGTTCAATGTTCTGTCATTCGGTGTTTTACTCATTCCGTGTTTGGATACAAACACTGGTTACAGGTTTTGCTGTATCCAGATCTGTTTCTGTGATTCCTGTGTTTCCTGCTATGCCATCTAATGTTGGCCAGGGCCTGCCTGCACTTAGTGGGAGTAAATGAACTGGTTGGAACTGGTCTGGCATAGGGTGTTGAGCTAACAGCTCAGGGAAAAGGGTTGATAGGTCAATTCCAGTGTTTCTATTTTACTATTGTTTTTGTGGTATTTAAACCCAGCATTTGCATGGGTTTGTGCTTGTTTGCCTGTTGTGCATCACTGCTGTGCTACTTTAATCCTTTGTGAGGTATCTCAGTTGCACTTTTTCCCTTATCAGCGCTCCTGTGCAAGTGAGGCCCTCACCTGCAGCTACTGTATTGATTTTATCCAGTCCTACTCACACCTATAGGTAATCTCCTCAGATAGTACCCACTATACTATTCCTGACATCTTTTCTACAGATTCTGACAACCATGGACAGACAATTTCCTATGGTTTCTCCTGCTAGTCTGGTTGATATGGGCATCCTGAGACAGTGTAGCAATTGCCTTATGTACACAGACAACCCTCTACAATTCCACCTAGGAACACAATATGTGAGAGATGCAATTACATTAAGAACCTAGAATCCTTGCTGTCTCAGTCACAAGGCAGTACATCAGGCACTAAGAAATTTGTCTGCACAATTACTATGAACACCACACCTCTAATACCACCCACACCTGTACAACACACTCCTACATATGAGGGGGTACTCAACAAAAACATGCCTAAACAAAAGAAACCTCCAAAGCAAAAAACATGCACATCACAACCCACAGCAGTAGGCATCACACATAGTACACACATTTGTATCACAGCCTCTAAGGCCCAACCACAAACCCAACATACTAGTCATAGGAGACTGTATCATGAGACACACAAATGTGCCCCTCACCAGGCTAGACAAGGAGAAAGTCACAGTAAGTAGCTTGTCAGGTCCTAGAATCTGCCATATCATGCATGCAATCAAGTTTCTTAACAAGTACTGTTATGACTGTCATAGTCCATGTTGGTGTGAATGACTTGAGACGTACCTGTCTGGACTATATGAAGACAGACTTGATTGAGCTCACTGAATATGTGTCCCAGGCAGGTATGTCTGTCATTCCAAGGGGATCCAGTACCTGACAGCCTGGGAGGACATGATTGACAGACCACAATGCTTTGCCAGAGATGGCCTTCATCTGTCTTCCCTGGGCTTCAGGCTTTTGGCAAAGGCTGTTGCCTCCACCATAGTGCCTCTTTTAGGCAAAGGCATGAGCACAAAATTAGCAACATGAAAAATTCTTATAAACAAAATTTAAAGGTCATGCTGCTAAACACTAGGAGTCTTAGCATGAAACTGCACTCGTTGCAAGCATTCCTTGCCCTGGAGGATACTGACATTTGTGCAGTCACTGAAACCTGGTTCAAAGCTGTGGAGAGCACCCCAACCTTACCAGGTTACTCATCCTACCATACTTTCAGACCCCAAACCGAAGGCTACAAAGCCATACACACCTCCAGGCTGGTCAAGTGGTATGACGCACAGGAGACACTTAAAGTGCAGTTAACAGTTGACAAAACACCTATTCAAATCATAGCTAGCTACAGACTCCCAACCATGACTCAGGATGCCCACTCCACCTATCTGGACTTACTTGAATCCATCAAGATTCAACCCTCTACCCTGATCCTGGGAGACTTTAACTACCCAACCATAGAGTGGAAGACCTATTCTAGTCCAAACATGAATGCCCAGAGATTCCTCGACTTCATCAATGCCAATGCATTGGATCAGCTGGTTGACACCCCTACTAGAAGTGAAAATATCCTGGGCCTGGTCCTAACCAACATGAGCAGCCACTGTAGCAACCCTTCAGTGTCATCCAGAATTTCCAGATAAGATACACAAAATGATTAAGAGAGAAATTAGATGAAAGAAAAATATTTCTGCAGGAAAAACTGTCAGAAGCTTCAAATAAAAATTTGCATTCATTAATACAACAGATTTTTGAAAAACAGTATATAGATCAAGAAATTTTGATCTGTTTGGAAAAAGAAGCATCTGAGGAAGTGAGAAAATATAAACAAAACCTAGAGATATTTTAAAAATATAAAAAAGAAATATGGACATGGGAAAGAAAGAGAGATTTGATATGGTGCAATATTTATGCAAAGGAGAAAGCCAAGTTAACTAATGTAGAGAAGGCAGTCTCAAAGATATTCAAAGAGAAATACAGTCAAAGGCATCCAGATATGGAAAATTTCACAATAAAAAGATTAATAGCACAAAGATGTAATATAGAAAAGACGATTAGTAAAACAGAAGTTAAAGAAATAGAAGTTGAAGTTATGGAGTGCCTGCAAAGTGAAGGATTTAATGTAGAAGGTCTAAAACAGACTACATCACAGCATGATGGAGTGAATCCCCAGAATAAGGAAAAGCAAGAATATCAGGAGACATCTGAAGAAGAAATATGGACATGGGATAGGAAAAGAGATTTAATATGGTGTAATATTTATGCAAATGAGGAAGGCAAAACAAACAAATACAAAAAGAGCAGCACCGAAGATATTTGAAGAAAAATATAGGGAAAGGAATCCAGATATGGAAAACTTTACAGTACAAAATATAAGAAGAGGAAAAGCAGAAAAATAGATTAGTAATGGAGAAGTCAAAGAAATAGAAATTGAGGTTATGGAACAGCTGCAAAGAGAAGGATTCAGTGTAGCAAATAGAATACAGAAAGCACCACAACAGGATAGAGTAATGAATATCCAAATTAAGGGGAAACCAGTGGAACAGGAAGCAATTGATCAGGTGCCATATCAAGATATTTTGGAGCCTTCCACAGGAAGCCAGTATAAACGTTCATTTGAAGCTAGACAGCAAGGAAAGGAACAGGAAGCTGTGGAAACTCTGTTGCAGTCAATGATGAAGAGTGATAGGCCAGTGAGTTCCCACATGACAGAACAACAGATGACACAGGATGAAATTGAAGAGAATGTGCCACAGGAAGAATTTTCTATAAAATGCCCGCAGGAAACGGAAAACAAGGGATGTGCCCTCAGTATGGAAAAAAGGATTTAAGAGAAGAGATGCTTGATTTAATAGATAAAGACAGATATATCGAGATCAATGAGAGAAATAGACTGCAGAAGGTTAATAAAACCCCAAAAGTCATAAGCTTGACAAAACAAATGAACACAGTAATTAGGACACTCCAAAGAGTTCCATAACTTAGAAAGTTCTATCACAGGAACACAGGGTATCAAGGGAAAAGAGAGGGCAAAAGCAAATACCATCATGGAAATATCGAATAGAGAAAACTATAAAGCAGCTAAGACAAGACGTGTCATTGTTAGAAGATTATAGGAGAGAGAATAGATCAACAAAAATACTAAGAAAGATAGATGTGATAAAAGCAATGTGCAGTATTAGAACAGACCAGGATCTATTATGTACTATTGGAAATAAGTAAAAAATTCCAAAACAGACGGAAAGTCTTAGAAGATACAAAGATAAATATAAGGGAAAAGCACAAAATAAATTTATTGATGACCCATAAAAGTTTTATAGAGAATTGGGAAATAAGGTAAAAGGAATTGAAAGACTGCCAAAAAATGAGGAAGTAGATACATTTTGGAGAAGTATCTATGAAGATCCTGTGGAACATAACAAAGATGCTAAATGGATAGAAGTAAAAGAAAGAATAAGAAATTTAAAGGTACGGGATATGAAAAGGGATGAAATAACAGCCAGAGAGATTGAAACAAAGTTGAGAAAAGCCTCTAACTGGAAAATCCCAGGCCCAGATGCAGTACCTAACTTTTGGCTTAAAGTATTAACTTCTTTGCACAAGGATTTAGCCATAAATAAGAACTATTTATATGCGCACCCTGAACACACATCGCACTGGTTAACAACAGGAAAAACAAGGCTCTTACTTAAGAGTGAACCTGCAAGCTGCCCTAAAAATTATAGGCCAATAACTTGTCTTCCAACGACATATAAACTATACACAGGAATTAACACCGACAGAGTTTATAGTAATTTAGAAGAAAACTCAATTATGGCAGTAGAAGAAAAAGGCAATAAAAGAAAGTCGTATTGAACAAAGGATCATTTGTTGTTAAATAAAGTTATAGTGGAGAACTGTAAGAAGGGGAAGAATCTAAGTATGGCATGGATTGACTACAAAAAAGCATTTGATAATATCCCACATTCATGGATAAAAGAGTGCTTAAACATGTATAAGATACACCCTACACTGACTGACTACATTACAGTAACCATGAAACTGTAGCAGACCACTTTGCAATTAAGCCATGATAAAGGACAGATTATTATCCCAGGGATACAAATTCAAAGGGGGATATACCAGGGTGACTCTGTCACCGTTGCTATTCCGCCTTGCCATTAATCCATTAAGCTGTTTACTTAACAGCTTAGGCCATGGCTACAATTTGGCTCCTAGAAAACAACAAAGTCTAATTACTTCTCATCTTTTCTTTGTCGATGATTTAAAACGGTATAGCTCATCAGATGAGGAACTGAAAGCACAGCTGCAGGTTGTCAAAACTTTTTCAGATGATATTGGAATGTCATTTCGTCTTGATAAATATGCAAAAGCAACCTTTAAAAAAGGAAAACTGCAACACCAGGAAAACATCAGTTTGGGACAAGAATGTGATATAAAAGAACTTCAGCAAGACAGAGTGTATAAATACTTGGGAATTGATGAAGGATCAGCAATAAAACATGAACAAATGTAAATAAAACTCAGTAAGAAGTACTTTAGAAGGCTTAAATTAATCCTGAAAATATTGACATCTAGGAACAAGATCCAAGCTATAAATTAATTTGCTCTTCCTGTCCTAATTTATAGTTTTGGAGTGATTGACTGGCTCCAAAAGTGTTGGATAGACTGGATATTAAAACAAGAAGGATGCTTCATGCTTACCAAATGATTTATAAAAATCAGTGTATACCAAGATTATATATTCCCCGTTCCAAAGGAGGGATGGGCCTCCTTGAAATTGATTACATGTATAGATCTGCAATCGTGGGACTCCACACATATTTACTGACCTCACAAGATCCAAATGTAGTGAAAGTTTTGAAACATGAGGAGAATAAATCTAAGATGACATCTCTGCTTAATTTAGCAGAAGCATATCGATGTCAAGCAGGAATGGAAATCAAACCAGAAGTGGATAAAAACCAGGCAGCAACTGAATGTATCAAAAACAAAAGAAAGAATATAAGGTGAAGGACCAGATGATAAGGCAAGAAATGTGGAAAAAACATAAATGCAGTTGCAAGTATAGAAAACTTCTGGAAGAGCCTGCTGTTGATCAAGAATGAATGCAGGAATGGTTAAGAAGAGGCGAATTCAAACCAAGAAATGAAAGGTTAATATGGGCAGCCCAAGATAGTGGGCTACGTACACACTGGTTTACAAAGTCCATTGAACATGTGGGAGAAACAGACATATGTAGGTTTTGTAAAACCAAATTGAAAACAGTCACACACCTTGTTGCTGGTTGTGACACACTAATGGCAGAGGGACTGTATACTAAAAGGCATAATAATGTGGCGAAACTGTTACACTGGAGATTGTGCAAACATTATGGTACTGAAGTGGCTGAAAAACACTGGAAGCATGAGCCACAAAGAATCATCAAAAATGATGAAGTTTATATGACATGGGATCACTCAATACAAACAGTTCAAAAGACAGATGCTAGAAAACTGGATATAGTAGTCCAAGAAAAGAAGACAAAAGTAGCATTGATCATTTAAATTGCCACACCCAGTGACTACAGTGTCTTGTATACAGAGAGACACAAAGTCATAAAATACCTGGATGTGCAGGCAGAAATGACAGCCATGTGTAAGAAAGATACCCACACAGTTCCAATAGTAGTAGGAGCAATGGGTCTTATAAAAAAGAATTTACAATTGTATTTAGTGTCGCCTCACAGTAAGTCGCTGTCCGATTCGATTCTCAGCTAGAGCGTCTTCTGCGTGGAGACATGCATGAATGGGCGTACCTTCGTTGAAGGTTGTGCATCAGGCCTGGCAAGCCGGTACGTAAAAATCAACTGCCAATCATTAGCGGACCGGAGTTCCGCTGTGGCGACCCCTAACCGGGAAAAGCCGAAAGACACAAACAAACCAATTCATATAACACCATACGAATTGCAGAAGGAGTTATTACTGGGCACACTGCGGGTGCTGCGAAGAGGACTTTTGGCTGACATCAAAGAATGAAATAATACTAATTTCATGAAGTTTAATCATACTTTGACTTAGGAATGGGGTCCATTCCTGTCGTGGTATTAGAAACCAAAACGACTTGGAGAAATTAAAACCGGCAGATGTCATCCTCCTTGGTAAGATCCGACCATAAAGCAATCACTTTTGAAGTCACCATCTCCCCTACAACCCCCCCCCCCCCCCGCCGTTAGGGTCAAACAAAAAAACTTTTCCAAAGCTGAATACAATCTCCTCAGAGCAGGTATAAGCAGCTTCACAACCACCATCCCTTCAGTTGGAACTAGCATTAATTTCCAAGCCTACACCAAAAAACTATATTAGCACCTACATAGCTGTATTGACTCAGCAATACCTTACAGGACCAAATCATCTTCCTCAAGGAAGAGTAAACCTGTCTGTTGGACAGCAGCAATAAAACTCTATAATAAAAGGAAAAAACTGCTGTCCAGGACCAAGAAGGAGCAGGTGGCAAGTTGGAAGCAATCTCTCCTTTTGTCTGAAAATGGCAAGTTGGAAGCAATCTCTCCTTTTGTCTGAAAAAGCAAATAAGGTCACTGGTGAGATCCTCTAAGGCTAATTTCGAGTCCAAATTGGCCACATCCACTAAGGACAATTACAAGGCCTTCTTCACATATGTCCGCAATTTCAAACGTAACTCCCAAATCTTCTCTGAATTGGTGGTCAAGAATACCACAAGCACAAACACCATAGATATAGCAAACCTGCTGGCAGACAGGTTCAGTGAAAACTTCACCCCCCCTGTCCCCCCAACAGTAAAGAAGGACATCCCCAGCACCTGCTCCCCTCCCCTCATCACTAGGGAGCAGGTCCTTAATCCCCTCTTAAAGGCAAAAAATACAGTCTCCATGGGACCCGATAATATCTATGGCTATATCCTACATGCACTCAAGCATGAGCTCTCAGCTCCATTCGACACCCTATTCAACCAAAGCCTGAGCACTGACTTCATTCCAGCTGAATGGAGGACAGCCTCTGTCATCCATCTATACAAAGGTGGAGCATCCTCTGATCCAGGCAATTATAGGTCCATCAGCCTAACTAGCCTGATCTGCAAGGTCATGGAATGCATCATCATGGACCTTATAAACAAGGACAGTGGCAACCTGCAAACACTGGACCCCACACAGTTTGGTTTTGTCAAAGGGAGATCATGCTTGTTAAACTCGGTCAACTTCTTCTAAACAGTCATCAAAGGCATGGACAAGGGGAAGATGGTGCACACCACCTACCTTGACCTAGCCAAAGCCTTTGACACTTTTCTCCACTCGGGCATAATAGATAAACTCTCCCAGCTAGGCATCAACCTGTAGATTAGTAGCTAACTGTCTCACTGATAGAACCCACTCAGTCAAAGTAGGGGAAGCCACCTCTAGTAGTAGAACCATAACAAGTGTTGTATCCCAAGGATCGGTCTTGGGTCCTCTACTATTTGGTATATACTTTTCTGCAGTGCAAGCCAAAACCAGTGGTCTGTGACTGACCAAGTTTGCAAATGACTGCAAGCTGGGTATGGTGTTAAATTCCCCTAGTGATGTGAACATCCTCCAAGAGGGCCTTACACAAATTAATGACTGGTGCCAGAAGCATGGCCTCAAACTGAATGTCAAGAAATGCATCATTATCCCTTTTGGGGAAAATGGCATCCCCACTAATTATCACATTAATAACAATGTACTAAGCACACAATCAGTCATGAGGGACTTGGGCACCCAGGTTGATAGCAACCACACTTTTGACCACCACATTGTCTCCATTGTACGGAAGACTTTCTACATGGCCCACCTCATAAATAAGGGTTTTTCATCCAGGAAGAAGGAGGTCAGGTCATAACATCCCTGTACTTCTCTCTTATAAGACCCATTATTGAGTACAATGCCCCCCTTTGGCATGTACTTGCCAAGCACGTGCAGCAGTTGGACAGAACACAGAGGTTCCTGACCAGTAAAATTCAGGGTCTCAAAACACCTATCCTATACAGATAGGCTAAAATCCCTGTCCCTCTACTCAGTCTCATACAGGATGCTCAGAGGTGACCTGTGTCTGGCATACAAGGCCATCTCAGACCCAGCCTTGATGGAGTTTGCTGCATATCCGTAAGACAAACTCCACTCAAGCAACCCACATGCAAGGCCTTAAGCGGGTCTGTGACATTAATAAAACTTGTTGGCAGGATAGATGTGTGTCCCAAAGACTCCCCCACCTGTGGAATAGACTCCCTCTCTATATCAAGCAGAGTACCTCTCTAGACTTCTTTAAAAGGAACCTGGATGACTGAATGGGAAACAGAAAATACACCTCTGGGATCCAATTTGTGTCCCTGCTGGACAGGGGAAAACAGGTGCTGACTTTAAGGGAGCATGGGTGAAATTCTAAACAGGTGCTGACTTTAAGGGAACATGGGTGAAATTCTTGGCTAGGTTTATAGGGGCCCCTGTGCTAACAGCCTAGTATCATCCTATGAATCTATAAACCTACAGCCACCTCCCCTCTTTGTAAGAATTCTTCTCCACTAAACTCCCAGGCACAATATGCCTTATACCTCTTATAATACCTACTTTCAACTTTTTATTAAGACTCTAAGTCACATAAACTTTTTAAAATCCATACAATTACAGGCAACTTTACATTCCTACAGGCTTATAAAGACTGCCCTCACTTTATGTAGCAATTTTAATGGGCTATTAAGCCCTCTAAAATGTAATAAAACACATATAACCATATGCAGCAATGATAGCATGCAAGAAAGATATTTACTTTTATTTATTTTATTTAAGTTTGATAACTGGGGAAGTCCACTGGGCCAAGAAGAACACATTTTCAGTGGAGGCATAAGGAGAAAAGCTCCACAATAATTGCAAGTTACATTTCACATGTTACAAAAGGACATAAGTCATACAGCTAATTAAACATTTACAGATAAGCTCCATGATATTTGCAAGTGGCTTGTCACAATGTTACAAAAATGAAAATACATAATTCAATATAAAAATTTCAACATTTACATAAAGTGAATATTTTTGTTATAAACTCAATTGTAGGTTTAACATTTCAAAGTATAAAGTTACTAGCCATTAGAAGGTTAGGAAAATATTATGCATGGAGAGGGTAATAGAATAATTGAGATTGGAGAGTATAGTACAATAGATATTAGAATGAAAATTCGTTTTTGGTAGGGGAGGGATTGTTTTGGGTGGGATGAAGTAATAGTAGAGGTAGTTGGATGAGTCAGTGTAAGGTGGAATGCTGGGGGGTTAATTTGGAGCATGGCAAGGGCATTCCCTTTGGAAGAAAGAGGAGAGAGTAGCTGAGATTTGAAATTTGTATGGTTAGGTACATTGCGTAGGTGTGTGGGGAGAGAGTTCCACTGTTTAGCTAAGGAGTGGGACAGCAGTAGATGGCCAGGAGGTTGTGCAGGTTTGTGGACCTGAAGGCGATTTTGGTTTTTGGATCTGAGTGAGTGGTTGGGAATGTAAGGTTTTAAGGAAGTAGTGAGAGCTGGGCAGTTGGCAGGTTTAAAAATGAGCTTGTGGGCAATGGTGAGTTGTAGGTAACTGAGGTAGTTGGGTAGTTTAAGCCAGGTGAGGGTAAGGAGGGAGTAGCAATAGTGGGATGAGTTTTTTTTTTAATTGGTTGCAGATTTAGAGATCTTATGGTAGCAGGATTCAAGTTTGGACTGAAGGTCAAGATGGAGATTGGTGAAAAGAGGGGCACCACACATAAGGGAGGGGAGTAGGAAGGTGGATGCAAGAGTTTGACAGGTAGAGGGGCTTGGCAGTGGTTGTACCTGTAGAGGAGACTTAACTTTTGGTGGGTTTTCTTAATTGTGGAGTGGATGTGAGTGTCAATTTTTAGTTCTTCATCAATAATGATGCCAAGAAGCTTGGTGTTGGGAAAATTTTCAAGGAGGGTGTTGTTTTGGCTTTGTATGGTGAATATGAATTTGTCAATGGAGTTTTTGGTAGGGGAAAAAAACATTAGTTTGGTTTTATTTGCATTTAGTGCCAGATGGTTAGACTGCATCCAGATTTCTGTTTTGGAGGAGGCTAGTTGGGTTTTTGGTAGGAGCTCGGAGGGGGAGAAGGCTGAGCAGATGATTGTTGAGTCATCTGCATACTGGATGATAGATGAGTCTGGGATGGATTGGTGAAAGTTGTTAATGAATAGGTTAAAGAGAAGAGGGCAAAGAACAGAACCTTGTGGTACACCTGTGGGTGTGGGAAGGAAGGGGGAGGTTGAAGTTTTCCTTTGGACAGCTTGTTGGCAGTTGGACAAGTAGCTGGAAAACCAGGTGATGGTGGTGGGAGAGAGGTGTAGGGTGGAGATTTGGGATATAAGTAGGGTGTGTGAGATTGTGTCAAAGACCTTTGACAGATCTAGGAATAGTGTGGATATGGACTTGCCTGAGTCACGTTCGAGGTTTATGGTTTCAAGAAAGGAAAGAAGGGCAGTCATGGTGCTGTGGCCAGGGTGGAAACTGTGTTGGGTAGGGAAGAGGAAATTGTTTAGTTTTAGGTGTGCCATGAGTTGTGCTTGTATACCATACAACACACAATAATTCAGTACCTATACACAACATAATCTGTACTTGTACAACCTATTCCACTTTTGCTATAGCAGTGCAGGGCACAGGTTTGCTTCATATGTATGAGCTGGGTGTCACCACATCACCCATACAATAACACTTGAAGTCATACTGTCACGGGAACCAGAAAAAGAAACCATAATTATAATTCTCACAGTCAGGCTTTCTTTTTCATCATGTTCCTCTTTAAGTCTTTACCTTTAATTTGAACAGAATGTTTATTCATAAAAATTTCAATTCTTTTCTTCATTCCTCCTGACAGGTTGGTCTGCCCTCTGCCTTCATTAGCTGTTGCAGCTTCTGTACCTGACAGCATGCTTTGGTTCATAGATTCATAGATAAGTACTAGGCTAACTGCCCTTGCAAGCCATTTTTTTAAGCCTAGCCAATTAACCCCTGTGAGATTCAAACCCTGTACATTGTGTTTGTAAGGCAAACACCTTAACCACTAGGCCACCATCCCAACCCTGTCCATGCTGGTTTCCTCTTCTTCCTCATTAAGATCCTCAGACTTAATACGGGTAGCTATAGCAGTCACAAAACGTTGCTTAGCTGGGAATTTCCTTATACTGTGATTATCCCAAGAAACATTATCCTGGATGTTGTCAGACAATGCTGGCCTAGTCACCCTTAGCAGTTGCTGGGACCACTGAAAATTTTCACAGGCCTGATATCTGCTTTGACCTAGCAAGTACTTCAGAATCAGAAGCAGCAACCCTCCAAAAGACCCCTTGTTAGACTGCTTTGTAACAGATTCAGTAATTAAACATTTCTCTGCAAAAACACACATACATGCCCCCCCCCCATATCACCCCATTTAACCTGGAGGATTGCTGAGTATTCAAAATAGGAGGGGACATGTTAGCAAGACAAAAGTTCCTTGCTTCTTGAAATGTCCATCACTTCTGCAAAGTATAGGATGACAAGCCCTGAAATTATCTAACTTTATGTTCTTTTAAATAAGACATCTTATTTCCTGTCACCTTTTTTGCAGCAAAAAATATTTATCAGCATAGCTGGGAAATCTGAATGTTAATTGACATAGAGGAAATCCTGTATGCTATGCTGGTTTTAGTGCTCTGTCTATACTTGTCCAGTAATAAACACATTGGGAAATTGTATGTGCAGAGCTGCAGGCAGCTGCTCTACAAAGAAAGAAGCAACATCCTCCATTTTCCATATTTCCAGAAAACCAGGTCAGCATAATAATAATTAAATATATGTACAATACAAGGATCATAACAAGCTTATTATATGTTCAAAGCATGGATCCCAGGAAATTCACCTCAACAATGAAGCTCTAGAGGTTATTCTTGGCATGTATGCTAAGAACACATTATACAGGGTTCTGATCAGAGACCCAGTCATAAATTTGTTCTAAATGGAGTTTATCTACTCCATGTATTACAAGTTACAGAAAAAAAAGGGAAAAAAAAGATAGTGTACAAGTGGAAAGTGTTTTCCTGGCTTTGAAAGACAGTAGTTAACACAGTAAGACAGAGTAGCGTAACTGTCACTTTCTTTGTGAAAGAATTCTGGTTATTTCTAAATGAGAAGATAAAGGATTAAAATCAGGAATATTTTTTTTTAAATATTACTCTAATTCATCTAAAAACAGTTAAAACAACAGGTTTGCATCAAAATGCATTTTCTGAAGAATAACAATATGACAATAATGTCTAGAATTATTGACTGACTGATTGTAACCCTCAGTGATTTATCAGAAAAAAACATTTTTTTTTTTTTTTTACAAAGGACAGGGCAAAACATATACTGAAACCCAGACCATTTCATATTTTGCTGTCTGGAAAGCTGCATCCAGGTAAATACATATCTTAGATGTCAAAACAAGAAAGACTTTTTGCTGCAAGAAATGTTCACACTCATGGGCAACCAATATTCTGAACGAGAATTAAGAATCATCAGTTACAGGGAAACAGAAAGTAATAAAACTGACAGTAATGCACACCTTAGTATGAGATGGCCAGCTGAAGGGTAAAACTGACAGTAATGCGCCCCTTAGTATGAGATGGCCAGCTGAAGGGTAAAACTGACAGTAATGCACACCTTAGTATGAGATGGCCAGCTGAAGGGTAAAACTGACAGTAATGCGCCCCTTAGTATGAGATGGCCAGCTGAAGGGTAAAACTGACAGTAATGCGCCCCTTAGTATGAGATGGCCAGCTGAAGGGTAAAACTGACAGTAATGCGACCCTTAGTATGAGATGGCCAGCTGAAGGGTAAAAGTGACAGCAATGCGCCCCTTAGTATGAGATGGCCAGCTGAAGGGTAAAACTGACAGTAATGCGTCCCTTAGTATGAGATGGCCAGCTGAAGGGTAAAACTGACAGTAATGCGCCCCTTAGTATGAGATGGCCAGCTGAAGGGGGAGCCAAGTCATTGGTCTTGAGACACCTTAAAAATCAACTGGATCTTGTAAGATTTTAGTAATGTTTAATGATAATAGCAAATACTGCAGAGAATGACTACAACATATGTAGAACTTGCTGAAACTACTGACACACCAGCCAATAAAAAAAACACTTGTCTGAGGGAAACAATACTGCAGTAAAAGATTTTCATAATTACATAAGCAATTAAAATCTTGGGGTAGTTAACTCACTAGCCCTAAAGACCAGACTCATTCTACATAATTGAAACACACCGGGGGATCTATAAAAGTTACCACTAAGTGTAAACAAAGTGTACACTTTGTGTACAATTTCTGTATTCAAGAACATCCCTACCACACTGCTTGGGCTATCCATACACACAGAAAGGTTACACTAAGTGTACATTTTGTGTACAATTTCCGTATTTAAGAACATCCCTACCACACTGCTTGGGCTATCCATACACACAGAAAGGTTACACTAAGTGTACATTTTGTGTACAATTTCTGTATTCAAGAACATCCCTACCACACTGCTTGGGCTATCCATACACACAGAAAGGTTACACTAAGTGTACATTTTGTGTACAATTTCTGTATTCAAGAACATCCCTACCACACTGCTTGGGCTATCCATACACACAGAAAGGTTACACTAAGTGTACATTTTGTGTACAATTTCTGTATTCAAGAACATCCCTACCACACTGCTTGGGCTATCCATACACACAGAAAGGTTACACTAAGTGTACATTTTGTGTACAATTTCTGTATTCAAGAACATCCCTACCACACTGCTTGGGCTATCCATACACACAGAAAGGTTACACTAAGTGTACATTTTGTGTACAATTTCTGTATTCAAGAACATCCCTACCACACTGCTTGGGCTATCCATACACACAGAAAGGTTACACTAAGTGTACATTTTGTGTACAATTTCTGTATTTAAGAACATCCCTATCACACTGCTTGGGCTATCCATACACACAGAAAGGTTACACTAAGTGTACATTTTGTGTACAATTTCTGTATTCAAGAACATCCCTACCACACTGCTTGGGCTATCCATACACACAGAAAGGTTACACTAAGTGTACATTTTGTGTACAATCTCTGTATTCAAGAACATCCCTACCACACTGCTTGGGCTATCCATACACACAGAAAGGTTACACTAAGTGTACATTTTGTGTACAATTTCTGTATTCAAGAACATCCCTACCACACTGCTTGGGCTATCCATACACACAGAAAGGTTACACTAAGTGTACATTTTGTGTACAATTTCTGTATTCAAGAACATCTGTACCATATTGCTTGTGCTGTCCATTCACTCAGAAAGGTTACTAAATGTACACTTAGCAGTAACCTTTATGAATCCCCCCAGAGATAAATGCTTCCTACTTAACCCAATCTACTCTAACTTCTTTAATCAATATGCAATGCAATTCAATAAGGTGGTCTTCCATTTTTCTCTCTCTCTGACTTTTAATTTCTCCAAATGATATATATATATATTTTTAATACCATGACAGGAGTGGACTTCATTCCTAATTCGGGGTATAGTTAAATTCCAAGAAACGGGTACTGTGTTGGTCTTTGATGTTGGCCAGGCATGCTCTTCTCCATCACCCCTAGGTTATTCAGAATTGTCTCTGTCTGCACTTTATACAGAATTCTCTCTGTTGGTAACATTGTTAATTATA
Organism: Protopterus annectens; assembly: GCF_019279795.1. Taxonomy (NCBI): domain Eukaryota; kingdom Metazoa; phylum Chordata; order Ceratodontiformes; family Protopteridae; genus Protopterus; species Protopterus annectens. The sequence goes on from NC_056743.1 coordinate 117,272,622, forward strand.
TTCAAAAGACTAGATTAGCTTAGTTACACCACCACTACTTGAACAGAATATCCCTGCTCCAAAATGTTCTAGTTTCTGTGTGCATATCTTGCTATTTTATAATTTTCTGTCTCTCTCTGTCTGTATGCAGGATGCTGTAGCCAATATGTGTGGCTGTTTCAATAACTTATGGTACTTTTCTTCGTTTTTCTTCAAATAAACTTTTTCCTGCTTCTGCTTTCTTAACCTTTTAGCAGTGAATATTCCCACATGATCTTTAGTTTTCAGTGAATTAGTTCTTAATTTTCAATACATTTTGTGGTTCATATTTCCAATGCTTTACAAGTACCTGAAAATTACAATGTCTGCCTAGCGTGTAGCAATCTTGCCAAATTATTTTCTTCAGTAGACAGACCCCCCTCAGCTGTATGCATGTCTCAGCCAGCAACAAGGTATCTGCTGCCAGTTCTATACTGCAAAACTACAGAAGGTTAAGGCTGTGAGTTATGCAAGCAATAATGCCTGACATGGTGTGTGTTAATGTGTAATTAACACCCACTCAGGGGTGCTAGGAGTCCTGATGCCACATTAACAGACACCCTGGAGTGCATTGTTGTGCTTAGAGAATGGGGTCAATGTAAAAATTGTATTTTACTTTTTTTTTCAATACTATATTTTTTATATATATTAATGTAAAATTGTTCCTCCACCTAATGTTTCAATTTTGCTGTAGTACATGTTAATGGTATTGGAGGAAGCATTTTACAACAATAGTATATAAAAACATATGTTGAGGTAAGAGGATGAGAGCATATCTCTGTACCTCTTAGAAAAAGAAATCTGGATAAAGCCATAAATAACGGGGGGACAAAGCCCCACAAATAGGGTAAATTTAAATATTGCTTTTACAAACTGTGAAAGTTGACAGAATGAAAGCTTTTGCATTAGCATGCATTTTCTGAAGGAATGAAGTCTGAAATTCAATTGCCTGTCATTATTTTCTGACTTCATTTCTCAATGCTTTGCCAGTGATTTACCAGAAAACTAAAATTTTATGAGGACCATACCAAAATATGAGGTAAAAATCTGGACATTCTGTAAAAATCTGTACAGTTGAAAGGTATATCCAGAGGTGTGCAGACATTGTAACTGCGGCTGCTGCAGCCAGGGATCGCTCTCACTCTTCACTCTCTCGCACAGTCTCTTCTGCTTTCACATCCATCCTCAACTCCTTTTTCCACATGGGATCGGGATGTCACTTCAGCAGTGACAATCATCTTGAGACAAGGTTTACACCGCCGGGTAGCTAGCCCTGTCGCTGTAGTCTATTTCTACCACTCACTCGTACACACACTCTCACCTACAGCCAATTTAGAGTGTCCAATCCACCTACTGCATGTCTTTTGAATGTGAGAGGAAACTGGAGCACCCAGAGGAAACCCACATGACCGCAGAGAGGACAATGCAGACTCCGAATAAAAGGCACCCAGCCGAGAATCGAACTAAAGAACCTCTTGCTCTGAGAAAACAATGCTAACTGCTGCATCACTGCAGCCACCTTCTTCTTTCACAGACAAATACATATACACACACACAGTCCCTTCTGCTTATATGCATGCATTCACTCACACATGCAGACAGAAATAAACACACTCATACACCATACATACACTTTTTCCTGTTTATTTTTTTTTACCCTCACTAAATAGCAAAAGCACTGCTTAGTGAGTGTAAAATAATGGCTTAATCAATCTCGCTTTCACTCACATACATGCATACAAGTACACACACACAGACAAATACACCACACATTTATTTATTTATTTATTTATTTTTACATTTTACACTTGATAAACAGCATAAGCACTGCTTAGTGAGCATAAAATAATGATGTCCATTTTTTTTTTCTGTCCAAGCTCCATGGCAGCTTGATAATGCTGCCGTAAAGTGGCGGGACTCATTTTTCAGAGGACATTACTTCTACATTAATACCCCGCTGAAGAACATTCTTTCTCCAATCAAGGTGCTGATGTATAGTTTGTCCATTCTCTAATAATGGGTGTCAACCTGTATCCCAAGATCTGATTCCCTCAGTCTTCACTTGCCTGGGGTGTACAACCCTGAACAATTCACCTAACCTGACAGCGCTCTTGGATCAAGCATGAAAAAAGACTTGTGCTTAGTATGTTTACTCAGTTAAAATTAATAAAACAGAACATCTGCATTTGTCTACATTTCTTCTTACATTTTATTTTTTTCCAGATGTTCTGAGCTTTTAAGACTGCTACATAAATGGACTCCATTGTTAAGTCAGGTAATAGCTCAAGTTCTAGAAATTAGTTTAACATCAGTTTTTCATGTTTACCAAAAATGTTCTTCTATGCACGCACAGTGAAGAACAGTCTCCTTTCATAATTCTTATGGGGTTACCTGCACTGGTAATATATCTGAATACATTTACAAATTATTTTTTTACTGCCTAGTTGCCTCAGCTACCAACATGCTTAACCTCTTACTTGCACTGATGTACTTGACATCTATTGAATTACAACCTAGAAACATGTTAACACTGTCTTGCAGCGACCCTGTATACAGAATGTATATACTTCCCTGAGAGATTTATATATATATATATATATATATATATATATATATATATATATATACATATATGGATCCTGCAGAAGTGCTTCGTGCATAACTAAGATTTTTTTATTCTGCGTTGAAATGCATAAATATGTACATTATAATTGGTATTTATAAATGTTGACAGTCTCTGTTTTAAATGGAGCTTTCTCTGTGATTATTATGGACCCTTTAGAGGTGCTTGTGTACAAAATATTTCTTTACTTCATGCTAAATACATGCACCCCCCACGTCAGGGGCTGCGCACCCCACACCACCCCTACTAAAATATATCAACTCCGAGATCACACTTCAGTGCAGAAAAGGGAAATTCTCCCATTCTGTACCATACGGCGCCGTTACATTTAACCTTCAAACTTTTCAAAGTTCAATCATATGGTGTTGACCATATGACATTTGAACTTTGAAAAGTTTGTTCATGTAATAGGAACCCTCTCTCCAACCTCCGCTGAAAAATAATGTGTCCAGTCTGACATTCCTGGTAAACAAATGTAAGATAAATAATACAAAAATAAATAACATTATCTGGTTGTCCTTGTTCCACAATACTCAAATGTAAATGTCCTGTTACTTAATAACTTTGTAGGTTTCACTTCATATAAAACTATAGGCACTACGTACAATGATTTCATTAAATGACTCTGCTTTTGCCGATTTTTTTTTAAACTGCATTGCATGGATGTCTTGCTTCTGATTTCTTAACTCTAGGTAATGGATATTCTCATATGATCATTATTTCAGTTTTAGTAAATCACTGTAGTCCATTTTCAAGTGTGTAATATAATATCTGCAGCATCTAATGTCAAAAGTTGAACAACATTACCTTTCTTTTCTGTACCCAAATCCTCAACTCTACAATATCCTTTGAAGCACGTGTGTGCTATGACAGCAAATATGGTACATTGCAATAAATGCTTCCAGCTTCATGTTAATTTACTGCAAAATAATATATTGAAAGCAGACCTCTGAACTATACCTGTTTTGGAGGAATGTTCTTATTTTCAGGCCTGATTTACCCCACACATGATGTGTCCACTTTTGGAGATATGTCTCCATTTTCAGGCTTGATTTAGCCCTTTACACAATTTTCTGAATCCCCCTCATCACACATGATTTTTAAAGATGTCCAAAATATGGAAAACCACGCTACATGACCAGCATACTACTGGCACTAATCATTTAAAGAAAGAAGGCACTAATCTTACATCTCCCTTTTTCAAAAGCAAAACTAACTGGCTTTGTAGTAGAATTTTGCAATACATTTTATTCTTGTCTACAGAACTGACTCTGTCTCTTTGATAATGTGCTTATATTTTTCCATCATTTTGTCACTTTCTGAGTTATAAACATGTATTTCGGAGTAATATCCCACATTCCTACTAGAAGCCGTAAAACTTATATTCTATGTGGCATTTGTGCTAATTAGATGTCCAGATTTTTGGCTGAATATATCTACTTTCCAAAGGCCTTTGTAACTATTTTCAGTATCTACAGGTTAAGATATCTGACTGAAAGTTATAATAGTGAATACACAATTTGAAATGTCAAAGTGCCGAAATCAAAGTACTTTTTCCCTTACATGTGTCTAGGGCTGGACTTGCTCACCCTACAGAATCCAAGTCTGAAGTTATTGCTTGTTTCCAGGTTTCACTATCAATGGCGTGATACTGTTTGTTTGCTAACCATGTCATGGCACATGGAGTACATTTATATAATTAGTACATATTTTGATTTCAACATTGTGTACAGTTCCACATTTTGACATTTCAGGATTTTGCATTCAATGTTATGACTTTGTATTTGTAAGATGTCACATACCTTCTGCTTACAGATTCTTCACATTTATTGACAAGCCTATTTGTATGTCTTTTCTTGTTCCTTAAAGAGAAATGCATATATTCAACAGTAAAGCATACTTTATGAAATAAACTGCATACAAACATCGAATTACAACCTGCGACTTTCGTCCAAAACAAGAATATTTTTACTATAAGTAGCTTATTCCAGGGAAGTACTGCAGTTCCTTAATTCTAAATCTGCTTTACTTTGTTCACCAGGGACAAAGCCTACAGCTTTATATGCTTTGATAATTGCTGTGGCCAGAAAATGGTAGGCCAAATAATATACATAAAGGATGTACATTTCAAACTCTATCTCTAGATTTATAAAAAAAAATCTACTAATCATTCTGTCCAAGTTTGGAATCTATTTGTTTCTACACAACTAGAGTTTTAATCTTTGAACTACAGCTTATTTTCTAAAACAATATCAGTGCAATGTTTATACAAAAAAAACCCAAATCAATATAATCATGTAAGGAACATTTTGTTCTCCGTCTAAGAGCACGAATTGAATGTGAGCACAAACTGTTCAGTGAGAATGAACAAAACAGGGAATACAGACGGAGGAGAGGATTATGTGCATTTCACATGCCTTCAGCTACTGTAACTGGTGTTACAAGAGATAGCTTTCTGTGAAGGAAACTGGTACACAGCATTGAAGGAAGATGCTGGAAACTGCCACAGCTATAAAATGCATTTAAATCAGGCAAGCTTTTATTGATAGTTGGATTTGTAAAGGGTCTGAGAGGTATTAGACTTAAAAAAAAAAAAAAAAAGCTTTCACTCTATAAACTTAAAACTGCATTTTTATGGACTGGATCCATTTATGGTTGTCAAAGACATAGGATACCCTTTCCTAAGTGTTATTTATAGAAATAGGGAAACATATTAAGATTGCAGGTATCCTTTTCAAAAAATAATTTTATAGATAGCATGTGAACTATATGAAACAGTACAATCAATTATAATACTTAAAACGACCCAATTTTATAATACAGTTTACTTTGTTTAGAATATTGCTGTGCATACGTTTTCTTTAATATGGGAAAAAGGTTTCAAGAGCAAAATTTAACAGTACATTGTTGTTTTTATATTGTGCTATTACCAACTTTAAGTATTTCAGTTGTAGCACTATCACTGCGACACTGCTGTACCCTCTGATCTTCTTAATGGTATGTGCATTCACTAAAATTTTTAAATTTGAATAGATCTGAACAATGGGGTGGATGTAAGGCATTTGGCTGAATGCTTCTTTCAGCGAAGGCCAGAAAAGCAGACTAAAATTCATTTGATCAAATAACACCATCATTTTTGCCTGTGCAAGAGGATGGACAGTGGAGATTAGGGAATTTGCCTTTTCTTCACTTGTAGTTCATTCTCAGAGTTGGTATATATAAACTGCAGAGGGTAAATGGGGGCTTGTTTCTCTGCAAAAAAAAAAAAATAGTGATTTCAGTGGGTTTTTTGATCTGTGTTTCTAGCATAAACTCTCATTAAAGTGTCAGCTGAATTTTTGTTAGAGAGAAGCAGAAGCCATGCAAGATATCCTCATTCAGGGTACAAACTACTGACATCTCACTATACGTATGAGGAAAGGGAGTTACAGAACAGCAAGTTATACTTTTGCTGCTGTGAATGTGCACAAAGGTAGATCCTGGGCAAATGATTCTATCCCAGTGGTTTGATCTACAGTCAGATATTGCTAATCATCAAAATGCAATAGCCATTCTTTAAAAATAATGCAGTGTGTAAATGTTGTTATATTGTTTGCTGAATTTATACCAATTCTTGTTAAGAATACATGGAAACTGTGATAAGTGTCAAGCTTTATCAGAAGCTCAAAAATGTGAGGTTGGAGGAATCTGTCTTTTAAGCATAAGTCCATTTTAGCTGAATTTAGTGAAGTGTCGATATTCTAAGCAGGCTCTTTATATACACATGCATCACCTTTCCTTTGCAGTGCAAATATATATTTCCTCAAAGAAGACTATTGCAGATGATACTGAAAACCTAGATAAACCTAGATAAACAGCATTCTTACATGTAATAGTTGAGTTATTATCTTTTTAAAAATATATTTGATAAACTGAAATGAATTCAAGAAAAGTAATTAAATTACAGTAGAAAACAGTGAAGTTTTTGAACATATTAATAGTTATATATCTATACAATACAAGTTCTAAAAAGACACCGGGAGGTAGGATATATGTAGAAATGGGTTTACTTCACAAGGACAAAATACCACAATACCGAAGACAAGAAGGCCGAGATGAAAACTCCGAAACTTTGAGTGAAAGAATAACATAAACCTGACAACTTTCCAACAGTAAGTAACCACTGGGTTAAAAACTGATGGAAAATACACCACACCATCTCCAAGCCACCCCCCCAATATGGGGGGCTTCATCCCCTAACTAACTATATCAACTATGGGATCGCACTACAGTGATGAAAAGGGTAAATTCCCCTTGTTGGCCAACTGGTTACTTACCTAAATTGGAAAGTTGTCGGCTATGTGCTCGTTCATTGAAATGCAGATTCAGAATTTTCATCTTGGCCTTCTTGTCTTTGGTATTGTGGTATTTTGTGCTTGTAAAGTAGACCCATGAAAACAGAGGTTGCACAGCAATGGGGAAAGAATGTATCCCTAACTCCCACTGTACTGTGATCACTGGCAAATAGCTATACATTGTGAGGACCTGTGCATGCTATTGTCAAGCAGGACATGACTCAGCCTCAACCAGCTGGGCTTTTGATGGGTTGTCTGTAAGTTATAATATACATGGAATACTTTAAGATTTCTTTTCTGATTCTCATAAAATAAATACCTTTTAGTGGGGATGCACAAGCCAGTGCATTTATTTGTGCCGGTCCCAAGCCCGGATAAATGGGGAGGGTTGCGTCAGGAAGGGCATCCGGCGTAAAACTTCGCCAAATGATTTTATGCAGTCACCAATAAACATTTTCATACCAGATCGGTCGAGGCCCGGGTTAACAACGACCACCACCAGTACTGTTAGCCAACAGGGTGCTGGTGGAAATTGGGCTACTGTTGGCCGAACGAGGAGAAGAGGCGGAAGACATGGCTGAAGGCAAGAAGAATGGAGGAAGGCTAGGACTGTGGTAGTGAGGGTCGGAACTTTGAATGTTGGCAGTATGACTGGTATAGGGAGAGAGCTAGCTGATATGATGGACAGAAAAAAAGTTGGTATATTGTGTGTGCAAGAGACCAGATGGAAGGGGAGTAAGGCTAGGTGTATCGGAGGTGGGTTCAAATTGTTTTATCATGGTGCGGATGGGAGGAGAAATGGCATAGGATTTATTCTGAAGGAACAGTATGCTAAGAGTGTTTTGGAGGTGAAAAGAGTGTCGGACAGAATGATGTTTATGAAGCTGGAAATTGATGGTGTAATGACGAATGTTGTTAGTGCATATGCTCCACAAGTTGGGTGTGCAATGGATGAGAAAGAAATTTTGGAGTGAATTGGATGAAGTGGTGATGACTGTACCCAAGGGTGAGAAAGTGGTGATTGGAGCAGATTTCAATGGGCATGTTGTTGAAGGGAACAGAGGGGATGAGGAAGTGATGGGTAGGTATGGTGTTAAACAAAGGAATGCAGAAGGTCAGATGGTAGTGGATTTTGGGAAAAGGATGGACATGGTTGAGGTGAATACGTATTTTAATAAGAGGGAAGAGCATAGGGTGACATTCAAGAGTGAAGGAAGATGCACACAGGTGGATTATATCTCATGTAGGATGGCCTATGTAGGAGATTGGAGACTGTAAAGTGGTGACCGGAGAAAGTGTAGTTAGGCAGCACAGGATGGTGGTTTGTAGGATGACGTTGGTGATCAAGAAGAGGAGGAGAAGTGTGAGGGCAGCACCAAGAATCAAATGGTGGAAATTGAAAAAGGGTAATTGTGAGGTGGAGTTCAATGACGAGTTAAGACAGGCACTGGGTGGCAGTTAAAAGTTACCAAATAGCTGGGTAACTACAGCAGAGCTAGTAAGGGAGACGGCTAGAAAGGTGCTTGGTATCACATCTGGACAAAGGAAGGATGACAAGGAGACATGGTGGTGGAATGAGGAAGTACAGGAGAGTATACAGAGAAAGAGGTTGGCAAAGAAGAAGTGGGATTGTCAGAGAGATGAAGAAGGTAGACAGGAGTATAAGGAGATGAGGTGCATGGCAAAGAGAGAGGTGGCGAAGGCTAAGGATAAGGCATATGAAGAGTTGTATGAAAGGTTGGACACTAAGGAGGCAGAAAAGTACCTGTACCAACTGGCTAAACAGAGGGACCTTGCTAGGAAAGATGTGCAGCAGGTAAAGGTGATAAAGGATAATGAGGGAAACGTACTCACAAGCGAGGAAAGTGTGTTGAGGAGATGGAAAGAGTACTTTGAGGGGTTGATGAATGAAGAGAATGAGAGGGAGAGAAGGTTGGATGATGTAGGGATAGTGAATCATGAAGTACAGTGGATTAGCAAGGAGGACGTAAGGATAGCTATGAAGAGAATGAAGAATGGAAAGGCTGTTGGCCCAGATGACATACCTGTAGAAGCATGGAGGTGTTTAGGTGAAATGGCAGTGGAGTTTTTAACCAGATTGTTTAATGACATCTTGGAAAGTGAGAGGATGCCTGAGGAATGGAGAAAAAGTGTTTTGGTACCGATTTTTAAGAATAAGGGTGATGTGCAGAGCTGTAGTAACTACAGAGGGATTAAATTGATCAGTCACAGCATGAAGTTATGGGAAAGAGTAGTGGAAGCAAGGTTAAGAAGGGACATGATTATTAGTGATCAGCAGTATGGTTTCATGCCAGGAAAGAGCACTACAGATGCGATGTTTGCTCTGAGAGTGTTGATGGGGAAGTACAGAGGATGTCAGAAGGAGTTGCATTGTGTTTTTGTAGACTTAGAGAAAGCATATGACAGGGTGCCTAGAGAGGAGTTGTATTATTGTATGAGGAAGTCAGGAGTGTCAGAGAAGTATGTAAGAGTGGTACATGATATGTACGAGGGTAGTGTGACAGGGGTGAGGTCTGTGGTGGGAGTGACGGATGCGTTTAAGGGGGAGGTAGGATTACGTCAAGGATCAGCTCTGAGCCCTTTCTTATTTGCAATGATGATGGACAGGTTGACAGACGAGATCAGACAGGAGTCCCCGTGGACTATGATGTTTGCAGATGACATTGTGATCTGTAGTGAGAGTAGGGAACAGGTGGAGGAGACCCTGGAGAGATGGAGATATGCTCTAGAGAGAAGAGGAATGAAGGTCAGCAGGACTAAGACAGAATATATGTGTGTGAATGAGAGTGAGGACAGAGGAATGGTGAGGATGCAAGGAGTAGAGGTGGCAAAGGTGGATGAGTTTAAATACTTGGGGTCAATAGTTCAGAGTAATGGTGAGTGTGGAAGAGAGGTGAAGAAGAGAGTACAGGCAGGATGGAGTGGGTGGAGAAGAGTGTCAGGAGTGATTTATGACAGAGGAGTACCTGCAAGAGTGAAAGGGAAGGTCTACAAGAGGGTAGTGAGACCAGCTATGTTATATGGGTTGGGGACAGTGGCATTGACAAAAAGGCAGGAGTTTGAGCTGGATGTGGCAGAATTAAAGATGTTAAGATTTGCACTGGGTGTGACGAGGGTGGACAGGATTAGGAATAAGTATATTAGAGGGTGAGCCCAGGTTGGATGGTTTGGAAACAAAGCCAGAGAGGAACGATTATGTTGGTTTGGACATGTGCTGAGGAGGGATGCTGAGTATATTGGAAAAAAGATGTTAAGGATGAAGCTACCAGGTAACAGGAAAAGAGGAAGGCCTAAGATAAGGTTTATGGATGTGGTGACAGAGGACATGCAGGTGGTTGGTGTGACAGAGCAAGATGCAGAGGACAGGAAGAAATGGAAACAGGTGATCTGCTGTGGTGACCCCTAATGGGAACAGCCGAAAGAAGATGATAAAATAAATACCTTTTAGTGTAGGATTAGGGAACACGCTTTGTGAGTCATCACAAGATGTGTTTGTTAGTCCTAAAAAATATTTAATTTGTCTGCTCATGCAGGACCTCGTATGTTCCATTTATCCATATTTATTGCTGACGAGGGCTTTTCATTTATTTCATTTGTATGTGTTGACTATAATATCTGCCTTTGGTTGCAGAATTTTGTTTTTCTATTCTAGTTCTGAGCTAAATTTTAATTAATTTTAATGGTAAGAAATAGTTTTGCAGTATCTTGATAATGCAAAGAGCATTGTTTTCAGAAAGAAAAGTGTTATGTTTTCAGTAAATTTAATCTTTAGTGGAAAGTTTTAAATTGAAGTGCATTTTGCAGTAGTCTCATTCCTGATTGGTCGATTACAGCTTTGAACGTTTTATTTGTCTCTGTAATTTATTTGTAAGTTTACTGATAGGATACAGTTTGGAAGTGGATGGCATGATGGCAAGTAAGAGGCTGGAGAGCTTGTGCATCACAGAGATGAGGTGGAAGGGCAGTGCAGCAAAGTGTCTTGGCCTGAGATGGGGTGCAATACATAAAGAAATGTTGTGGGAACTGTGGTGATGAAGAGTCTTCTGAAGACAGTGATGGTTGTCATCAAAATCTGTGATGGACTCACGATAATCGGACTCCAGTGTATTTATAAAGCTGTCTTTATGATCTGAGTCTATGCCTCAAAGCAGGGCTGCAATGGTGAGAAAAGGAGTTTCAGGCAGCAGTTGCAGAATCTCCTCAGTAAAACAGTACAACATGAGTTGGTCTTTGTAATAGGGGAGCAGAATGCTCATATCAGGAGAAAACTGGATATGTGGATTGCTTGGGTCTACTTACTGGGACAACAGGAATAATGCAGGGGAGGCCATTCCATACATTTGTCTTGCAAATAACCAAGTGGTTCACCAAGAAAGACCTTCACAAGATCATATACAGTAGTGATCAGTATCAACTCACGTAAAGTTCCTCCTAGTAAAGAAATGGTATTGCAGTCCATTCAGTGATTGCAAAGTCATGCCTAGTGAAACAGTTGTCCCCCAGCATGAACCAATGGTGGCCACAAGCAGTGGTCAAACAAGAGTGTAAGGGCCAACAGAGACTTGACCAGAGGCCTGGAAGTTAACTGGAGTGAAAGCACAAGAGCACAGGGGGAGTCAAAGAAGAATGGCAGTAACTGAAAACACTGTGTATAAATACAACAAAAGAGATATGTGATTGAGGTAGGTATGGAAATAAGGGACATATGGAAAGTTGGTGGCAGAATGCACAAGTCCATGATATCAAAAGAAAGAGAATGAATTTCGAAGTGGGAGATTGAAAAGAATCAGGCAAAGGCAATACTTGGTTGACAAAGAGGGTAAGACAACAAAGACGAAGACATCAAAGAAACTCTACAATCTTCTAGAAACTGATTCATCAGAGGATACAAAGAACCTCTTATTAGGCTGCAAGGCAATGACAAAAAGATAAAGAAGAACTTTGAGAGATATTATTCATAAGGGATGTTAGCAACAAAATGCTCCGTAATCCAGAGGTCATCAAGAATAGAAAGGAGAGCACTTCAAGAGGGTTCCAAAATAAAAATAATAATAAAAAACAACCTAAAGAAATTGTATTGCTCAACGATAAAAGAGAAATGACAATCTCCCCTAGTAAAAATGCAAAGTTCGCTAAGAAAGCTGTAGCTATGGAAAGCAGTGAGCTTAAATGAAGTCAGTGCAGTTATGACCAACATCTTGGGTGCGTTGGGGAGAAATGATGGCCCCTGGGAGTATGGCATGGAGAAAGGGGGGGGGTGCATCTCAAACAACTATAGAATAAGTCTAGTTACCACTGTACAAGGACAAAGGGAATACTCTCAATTGCAGGCAGTGTAGAGGTATCAAACTCCTATCAGACTACATCAAAGTACTGGAGAGGGTGACTGATAAACAAGTGTATAGGACAGTATGCAGTAAGATGGGAAATGAGCAATTTGGATTCCAGTTAGGATGCAGTATAGCCTGCTGTCTGCTTGACAGCACTAAAATGTAAAAGCGAGTAAAACGTTTTGCTCTCTTGCACTTAAGCTCCATGTACTACAAAATCTGCGATCAGGTTTCTGTTAATAACCATATATTGTGTTCCTGACATTAATGCCAAGATTAACCTTTTGAGCTTCACTTTTAAGGTGACTTTCTTGGCAGCCATATCTCGAGCACATAATAATCTGGGTATGATCAGAGACCTGAACATATTAAACTATATGCTGTGTTAGTATTATTCAGGGGAACACTTATTCTTAACTTTCATAAAGCAAAACTGACTCCATCCCTGTGCACTGATACAAGATATTGGGTTTATCTTTAAGATGTAGCACACAGGAGCAAAATTTCTTGCCATAACACATTTGTAGTTCATGAAGCACTGTGATTATGCTCCAAAATCAGGAAAAAGATATATGGCTTAAGTGTGTCCTCGTTGCAGGGTCCAATCTTAGCAGTGTTTAGAGATCCTTAATAAAAGCTTGTTAAGGAAACCTGATGCTGTTAAGATTGTGTCTCATGCTAGAGACTAAATGGACAGTGCCAGACAGCACAGGACACTGGCAGAAGGTGAAGCAGAGTGGTAGAACAAAGGGTCTAACAGCTTTTAAAAGCAATTACTTTTATAGTCCTCTCAGTTGTCCCTGATTTTGCAGAATGTCCCTGATTCTATCTAAGATTCTTGCCGCGTCTCTCATTAAGTTTTTGATTTTATGGCAAACCACTGAGGATTATAATGAATCAATAATGCCAGTCATTAGATAGTCTTACTTACTATTCAAGGAGTGCATGTCAATGCAGAATCGGTCCGTCTGTTACCTTTTAAGTGAATTAGTGTGATATTTATAAACTGACCCCCCCAGTTTGATATTTTCTTTCCCATTTTTGGATTTGTCCAGAATTCGTAAAGAAATTGCTAGGCATGTCGTTTTCTGTTTGACAGTGTTAAGTGCTTTCAATACCCTTTGCCAGTGTCTCTGTCCCGAAACTTGTATATACAGGAAACATTGCTGATGCTGCCATTTTTGGAACAACAGCTTCGTGGTAACCTCTTGGCCATCAACTGCTTACTCAACAACTCCGAGGTAAGTGCAAGATTTTTGTGCCTATCAACAATTTTGTTATCTGGAGTATGTCATGGCATAAAGATACAGGCAAGATTAGCTGCTTCTGGCATCGGGTTGCTAAAATTATTTGTACATAACAAATAAAAAAAGGAGAACAGAAGATGAGCTAGGTAGATGCAACATTAAGCTGTGCTGGAATGAAGGTCAGTGGTAGTTAGTGTTTCCTGGCATGCCAGAGGTCGCAGATTAGTTTTTATCAGTTTTAGGTTGTCCTTAGGTTTGGTTTATTACCACCTGTATCCTGCTCATTTTCAGATATGTTTTCATATTTATCTGCAGACTAGGTTTGAATGTTACTGTTACTTCTTTACTGGTTTATTATTATGACAGCATTTAGTGACAGTGGTGATGTGCTTTCTCCAGGCAGACTATACTTATATCTCTAATCGGACTACTTGCTGAGCTTTTACTATGGTATCTCTCAGTCTCTGGTTAGCTTATCATCACATCCCGTCCCCCTCACTCAGCTGTAACTTAATGGGAACATATTTCTCACCTTTCACAATCCTGTCTGGACTTTTTCCAAGGCACAACCCTTATCTATTTTCAAGTTTATCTCTTCGTTTTTTTAATTTAAAAAAAAAAAAAAAAAAAAAAAAAAAAAAATTTTTCCGTATTATCAACTAATCCAGTACACCTGCACTTTTTATTTCTCACACTTTTAACACACTTATCTTGCATTGCATGCTCAATACTCCATCACATTCTCTCAAAAGAGTAGTTTATATTTTACAAGATAATTGGCAATGTTAAACAGTTAGTTTCATTGTTGATGTTTTATTAGTTTTTATAACTTGTAGTTTAAGGTTTCTTCTAATTAGATCCACACCTTTTCTAACCAGCACATGTCTGAATGTTAGTCATCAATCTCCAGTTACTTTTACATTTAACTATCCCAATTGCTCCAATGTACTTATTTCACAGGAATTTCCCCATGTTGAGTCGTAAAACTTCATGTGTCGCAGTTTTCCTCATTAAATGAACTGCCATGGATTCATTCTGTGGAATTCCACTAATCGCCACGGCAGATGGTGCTACATCATATCAGTTCAGCAGGAATGTTTTATAAGTAACGCATTTCACCATCATATGGCCTTCCTAGTTGCAGTTGTTAATAAGTGGTCAGTATGTGCTTTGCATTTTACCTTCTGTTCATCATCATAAATGTGGTTTTCCACATTTAGGAGATTGAAGGTTCTGAGCTATGCTTTACAGAGATCAGGCTCAATGATGCATGAAAAAGTTGTAAATTCCCCTGGCATAAACATATGTTTTTTTTTCTTTTCCCTTCTTCAGCTGCCAAGCACGTCAGTGATGGAGGACTTGGGTCTTAGTTTAATACTCCCAGGGCAAGGAAATACTTGCCCCACAGCACAAGTTTACACTCTTCTCCACTGTGATATGATCTCAGCATTGGTATATATAGTTAGGGGGGTGTGGGGCAAAGCCCTCCACTTGGGTGGGTTAGTTTTAGCCAAATTTGAGTCTGTTGTGCTATGGGGAAAGTATTTCCTTGGCCTGGGAGTATTCAGCGAATCATAAGTGATTTTCGCTAAATATGGGTCAAAGAATATGTGTTCACTGAAGAGTGACTTCAGCAAACTAATACAGACCTGAGGACTTGCGGGCCAGATTGGCCAGTGATGCAAAAACTTCCTAAGTACTTTTTGAAGATTTTGCAAGTGGAAACCAGCAACACTAAGGGGAATTCCACATCCACATTGGGCAAGAAGTCAAGGTCCAAAGGCATATGGACCAAGTCCCTCACAGTTCCAACAGCCAAGACGAGTACGGGATGTTTTGACCCTGGACAGTTCGACCTCGGACAGTTTGACCCCACTGAAATGGCAAAGCAAGAAAAAATAAGCCACATATATTTTGACATAAAGAAAAAATGTTATATACTGCTCATACATCCACAAAATTACTGCGAAAATGTCAAAGATTGCCTCAAAAAAAAAAAAAAAAAAAACAAGAAAAAAGAAGTCATGAGGATATACAACTGCTTTGCGAAATACAAGCACGATCAGACAATAACATTTTGGAGATGTGACAAAAGAACGTCCTATAACTGTAAAATGAATAAAAAATTGATTTAATTTAATTTTAAAGAAATTATTTATAGTATACAATAGATTAGTTAACATAACTAACAACATAACAATAATAACATAACTGTGGATGGATTAGACTGTATTGTGTGTGCTTATCTTTATGCTCTGCAATCAAGTCAAGTCCTCTGCAGCACTACACACTATCAATGTTGTTGGAAATCAGGAGCGTTTGCAATTACTCATACATCCATATCCACTTTCCTGAGGTTCTGATGTGCTTTGATGGCAGACGGTGGGAAACTGTGAAAATTGCATGTTGCTGCTTGAGCTTTGTGGTAATATAAATGTTCAAGATGAAGAAGGCATATTGACTTGAATAAAAAAAAATGATTTAATTTAATTTTAAAGAAAGTATTTATAGTAGATAATAGATTAGCTAGCATAACATAATATAAAATAAAAAAAATATATATTTAATTGATGGAAAACATATATTATAAAGTATGTTATAAAGTAAAGATTTAAATGTTATATTTATACTAACCAATGTAATAATTAAATAAAATAAAAATATTATTAAAAATATATCTACAATGAAAAATTAAAGTGTTATTATTGAATAATTGATTAATTAATAACTTAATGATAACGTACTTAAAAGAATATATTTGGGGTCAAATAGTCTGTGGTCGAACTGTCCACTAAAAAAAAATCACACACACACATATATATATATATATATATATATATATATGAGAGATAGGCAGTTGGAGGGTTTACAGATGAGTTTGTGTGCAGTGGTCAGTTTTAGGTAAATGAGGCAGTTTGGTAATAAAAGCCAGTCTAGGGTGGGGAGGGAGTGGCAGTGGTGGGAGAAGGTTCTTGATTTGGTTGTAAATTTGGTAATCTTGTGGTAGCAGGATTTGTGTTTGGATGTTAGGCCAAGAGGGAGACTGGCAAGCAGAGGAGCGCCATACATAAGGGAGGGGAGCAGGAATGCGGATGTGAGAATTTGGGGGTAGTGGGGGTGAGGAGGCAGTTATGCCTGTAGAGGAGACCAATCTTCTGGTGGGTTTTCTTGATTGTGGTATGGATGTGGGTATCAAATTTAAGGACTGCTCGTAAACTTCTGAGCCCCCCCCAAGCCTTTCTGTGTTGGAGGGAAGCCTTCTAGCTTATCAGTGGGAGTGGTAACCACTAGGTAGCCTATCTACCACAGGAGTGGTTTCTGGCCCAGAAATTGTAGTTTATTGGCCGTTTGGGCAGTTTTTCCATCTCTTTCAACTCTCTGGTTTAAAAGCCTGCATTTGTGCTTGTTTTCCACGTTTCCTGTAACTAGTCTAGTCCAGATACTGATTTGCTGTATCCAGGACTGTTTGTAAGCTTCTGAGCCCGCCAAGCCTTTCTGTGTTGGATGGAAGCATTCTAGCTTATCAGTGGGAGTGATAAGCACTTGGTAGCCTATCTACCACAAGATCCAGGTACAGATTCTTAGTTTTAGCATTTGAATTTCCTTATTCGTGCTCAGCACTTGTTCAGAACTTGTTAGCACTAAATAAGCTACAAATTACTACAGCACTTAACCTTCCTCTTAGAAAACAGTTTTTGTACTTACTTTCCTCACTTGCTTAGAGAAAAACAGCTCTTATACTCACTTTCCTCACTTGCCTAGAGGAAAGTAATTTTTTATTCAGACATGTCCAAAGGTCACTTCCCAGTGTTCTCTCATGTCTATCTGATGAATTTGGGCATCTTGGGGCAATGTAACAATTGCCTCATGTACACAGACAACCCTCTCCTCCTAGCACCCAACACCACAACCTGTGAGAGATGCACTTATCAAGCCAAACTGGAGGTAAAGCTCTCTCCAACCAAGACTGAACTTGACAGTCAAGAGGAGAAGGTAAACACTTGCACCACACCACACTCATCACATAGTCCCACTAAACCTACACCACCAAAATCCACACATAGAAACAGAAAAACATTCATGGAGGCTCTCAATGATAATCTGATCAAGCAACACAGACCTCCAAAGCAGAAATGAAAGCAACCTCCACCCCCCAACACAACCCAAATGACACATAGCCCGCAGACTCAGTGTGCCACTCAACCACAGCCCATAAGGCATAACAACGTACCCAACACTCTAGTCATAGGTGACTCTATAGTCAGGCACACTGATGTTCCACTCACCAGCCTAAACAAGGAGAAGGTTACTGTCAGCTGCCTGTCGGGTGCCGGGATCCACCACATAACCCACACACTCAGGTCACTCCACAACAAGTACAAATATGACTCTGTCATTGTCCATGTTGGTGTGAACGATCTGAGAAGTACCTCACTGGACTACATGAAAAGAGACATGGAAGAGCTCTCCGATCTTGTAGTATGACCCTAGCCCTGAGTAACATCCTGCCATCACCCAGAATGATACCACAGTACAAGGACAAAATGATTGACTTCAACAATTGGCTAAGCTTCTGGTGTCACACTAAGGAGATTCAGTATCTGTCTGCCTGGGATGACATGATCGACAAACCACAATGCTTTGCCAGAGATGACCTGCACCTGTCATCCCTGGCATTCAGGATACTGGCTAAGGCTCTTGCTGCCCCTATAGTGCCTTTTTTAGGCAAGGTTCAAATGACAAATTCACCACTGTAACAGGAACAGGCAAGCAAAAACTGAGGTTAATGCTACTCAATGCTAGAAGTGTAAACCTCAAAATGCACTCCCTCGAGGCCCTCCTTAAAATGGAGAACATCGACATCTGTGCAGTGACTGAGACCTGGCTCAAGGGTCCAGAGAGCACCCCTGCATTACCAGGTTATAACTCATACCACACTTGTCGGCCACCTAACCTGGACCGGAACACCAAAGGTGGAGGTGTGTCCATATTCATTAAGGATTATCCACACCTCCAGGCTAGTTGCTCAGCATAATGCATCCAAGGTTATCAAATTGCAACTAACTCTGGGCAAAACTGCAATCCAAATTGTAGCTTGCTACAGATCCCTGACCATTCCCCAGGATTCCCACTCTTCTTTTCTTGATATACTGGAAAATATTAAGGTTCAACCAAACACCCTAATAATGGGCGATTTCAACTACCCCACCATTAACTGGGAAAACTACTCATGTACCATCTCCTTCACTCAACGCTTTCTGGAATTCATAAATTCCAGTGCCCTGGATCAGCTTATCCACACCCCCACCAGGGGCAACAATATCCTAGACCTAGTCATTACCAACATGAGTGACCGGTGTTCCACACCTGAAGTGAACTCCTCGTTGGTCAGATCCAACCATAAGCTAATCGCCGTAGATATCCACATCCCGCCCCCACCCCTCATTAAGAAAATCACAGTAAAACATTTCTCCAAAGCCAAATTCATGCTTCTTAAGACAGAAGTGGCGAACTTCATGACACCCATGCAGATGGACAATACAGTTTCAACTGCTGAATCCTACACAAATGCACTCTATAAGCACTTACACGAGTGCATGGATCATGCTATCGCAAACAGAACCAAGATGCTATCCTCCAAAAAAAGGAAGCCAATCTAGTGGTCCCCTGCCATAAACAAACTCTACAACAGATGGAAGAAACTGTTGCAAAAGAGAGTAAAATCCCATCAGTGGAGGAGTTCACTGGACAGCCTCAGTAAGAAGCTGAGATCCCTTATAAAATCCTCCAAAGCTAGCTACAAAAACAAAATTGACACTGATTCTAGGGACAACCACAAAGCATTCTATAGCTAAGTCAAGAATCTCAATGGCAACACCCAGATCTGCTCTGATTTACAGCACAACAGCATGAAAATTACAGAACCAACTGATATTACCAACGTCCTGCCAGATAGGTTCGGTGCTAACTTTACCCCCCTCTCACCCCTTAAAGGGCACATATCTATACAGGAAGAATGCAGAGTCCCTATAATCACAACTACGCAGGTAAAAGCTGCACTCTCTAAAGCCAAAAACACAGCATCCATGGGACCAGACAACATCCCATGCTGCTTTTTACACAAACTTCAGAACGAACTGGCTCCCCACCTAAGCACCATGTTCAATCATAGTCTCACATCAGGGTTTGTGCCCACTTAATTGTGCATAGCAACAGTTATCCCACTCCACAAAGGGGGAGCCATCACTGATCCCGGGAACTATCACCCTATTGGCCTGACGAGCCTGGTCTGTAAGGCCATGGAATGTATCATCATGGAACTCATAAACAAAGGCTCTGGTAACCTCCAAATTCTGGACCCCACCCAGTTCTGGTTTGTGAAAGGCAGATCATGCCTCCTGAACCTGATCGACTTCTTTAAGGCAGTCACCAAAGCTGTAGATGAGGGCAAGGTGGTTCACACAGCCTATCTTGACCTCGCCAAGGCTTTTGACACCATCCCCCATTCTGGAATTATAGCTAAACTCTCTAAACTAGGTATAAATCCCTAAGTCACAAGATGGGTTGCCAACTGGCTCACTGAAAGAACCCACACTGTAAAAGTTGCAGACTCCAAATCTGACTTCAAACTAGTGACAAGTGGAGTACCACAGGGTTCAGCCCTGGGACCTCTCCTGTTTGGTATCTATTTCTCTGAAGTACAGGCTAACACAGAAGGCCTTTGGCTAATGAAGTTTGCAGATGACTGCAAACTAGGAGCCATAGTTGAGTCCCCAAATGATGTGGACATCCAACAGAAGAGCCTCACTGAGACAAATGCATGGTGTCAGAGCCATGGCCTCAAGCTCCATGCCAAAAACTGCATTGTCATCCCCTTTGGTAAAAACTCTGTACCCGTGAACTACCACATAGGCGGCAGTCTACTTAATGGTGAATGTGTGATAAGAGACCTGGGGACCCAGGTGGACAGTAGTCTCTCCTTTGGTAATCACATTGACACAGTAGTCAGGAAATCCTTCTACGTGGCACACCTCATCACAAAAGGGTTCTCATCTAGGAAAAAAGAGGTCATTGCTCCTCTCTACTCGACACTCATTAGACCCATTATAGAGTACAGCCCTCCTTTTGGAATGTACCTCACAAGACATCTGCAGCAGCTGGAAAGGCCACAGAAGTACCTCACAAACAGGATTACTGGCCTCAAACAGATGTCCTACACTGACCGTCTCAAAAAACTCCAGCTTTACACCATAGCATATTGCCTACTCCAAGGTGATCTCTGCCTAACATATAAAGATATGTCAAACCCAGAGCTGTTGGACATGCCACACCTAAAGAAATCCCAATCCCTCTGAGCTACATGCTGTAGGGGCCAAAACCTTGTCACCAGAATAAACAGGACATGCTAGAGGGATAGATTCCTGTCCCAGAGACTTCCCATACTCTGGAACAAGCTACACATCTATGTCAAGCAATGTTTCTCATTAGCACTCTTCAAAAAAATCTTGATAAGTGGATGGTAAATAGGAAATACATACTGGGGATCACTTCAGTGGCTCTGCTCGACAGGGGCACAGGAAAATAACTTTCTTGGGTGGTGTAAGCCAGGGAACCTTGATGGCTAAGTTTACTTATGCCCTTGGGCTAATAGCCTATTACCTACCTATGAACCTATGACACCAAGAAGCTTGGTGTTGGGAATGATTTCAGGGGAAGGGGGGTTGTTTTGGCTCTGAATGGAGAAAGAGGATTTGTCAAAGGGAGAGTTTTTAGTGGGGGAAAATCTTAAGCTTGGTTTTGTTTGCATTCAAAGCTAAATGGTTGGACTGCATCCAGGTTTCTGTTTAGAAGGCTAGTTGGGTTTTAGTTTAAAGCTCGGAGGGGGAGAAGGCTGAACAGATGATAGTCAAGTTATCTGCATATTGAATGGCAGATGATTCAGGGATGAAGTGGTGAAAGTTATTTACCAATTGGTTAAAGGGTAGAGGGCCAAGAACTGAACCTTGAGGCACACCTGTGTGTAGGAAGGAAGGGGGAGGTAGGTTTTCCACTGGACCGCTTGTTGGCAGTTGGACAAGTAGCTGGAAAACCAAGCTACGGTGTTAGGAGAGAGTTGTAGTGTGGAGAGTTGTGATATAAGGAAAGTATGGGAGATAGTGTCAAAGGCCTTTGACAGGTCAAGGAGCAATGGAGACGAATTTGCCTTGGTCATGTTCACAGTTTATAGTTTCAAGAAAGGAAAGTAGGGCAGTCATGGTGGTATGGCCTGGGCGGAAGCCGTGTTGGGTATGGGAGAGGAGTTTATTTCGGGTTAGGTGTGTCATGAGTTGTGCATGGATAGATTTTTCTAGTATTTTAGAAAGAGGGGAAAGAATGGAAACAGGCCTGAAGTTGGTGGTATCTGTATTTTTGCCACCTTTGTGTAGGGGAATAATGTAAGCATGCCACAAGATAGATGGTACATATGATTCCTGTATGGATCGATTTATAAGAAAAGAGATGGGATAGCTATGCTGTCTGCTGACTGTTTGAGGAAGGTGGGTGGGAGGTTGTCGGGTGCATTTCAACAGAGTTTAAGGAGAAGCTTTTTTTGTACTGCTTGTGGGAATGGCAGTAAGGCAGAATGGTGTGGAGGAGGGAGGGTGATTGAGGTGGAGGTGAGGGCAGGAGGGGGGATGGAGGAAGATAGTTTGGCTATGCAATCTATGAAAAATTAATTGAAGTGGCTGGCAGTTTCAAGGTTGGCGAGGTATTACAGGGCATGGTACTGTAAAAATTGAAATGTATCACAATTTATATAATTCATAGCTTGTAAATCAAAGATGGATAGGTTAATTAAAACCTTGGACTAGAAGCCCTTTCCGAGGCACCTTTACCTTTAATTATGCAGGAAATTGCTGATTGCCGGAACAGTATATTAACCACTTTAATTAGTGGTTCAGTGTTTGCTAACTTCTGATGAAGTCAGGAATCTCGCCTGACGAAAAGTGTATTGGTATTGATTGCACTTCAAGTGAATAAAGCTGTGTTTTTGCGGAAAGGGCTTCTAGTCCAAGGTTTTTATTTGGCAGTATTTTTGCTGTTATTTCTTGGTTTGATGGATAGGTTAATGTTATGTTGTAATATTTTTTTTAACCTCAATATAGGATATCAAAAAGTATTAAATACATAGCTTTCAAATATTCAACTTTATCCATAATGACAATTGCGATGCCTTTGTCAGCTTCCTTAATGATAATATCATTATTCCTACGCAACAACTGAAGGGCCTCTCTCTCATGTAATGTTAAGTTGTAATATTTTTTAAAATTACATTTATTATTATAATATTCATGTAGCTGTGCTTCACAAGCATTATAAAATGCTGATACAATGGGATGACTGAATGGAATGAAAGTACTAGCACACTTTAAAGAACTATTCTCAGACATCAAAATTCTTAAATAAAATTTGAGATTGATATTAAGACAAAACTTCTTTAAATCAGTTAAAGCGTTACTTATATAGTCAATATTTGCAGGTAAAAATCTCAACCCTTTATTAAATGGTGAAATGATAGCTTCATTCAACACTAAATGAGACATGAACAAAAATGTAGAACACATCACCACAGCAAACCAATAAAAAGCAGATGGCAAAGAGCAGTGTAAAATCCAAATAGACGTTTATTCGAACACAGGTGAGCGCTTTCTAAATATCTACCAATAAAAAACACTCAAGTACAGTAGCCATAAAATTTTAAAGGCACAGCTTTCTTTTAAGGCAGAAACCATAAAAGGCTATTGCCATAACAACACACATAGCAGTATACTTATTTAAGAAGCTATCTTTCTTTCAAACTGACTTAAGAGGTACTGACTCATTCAAGCTGCACAATCACAGCCCTTAGGGCAAAATAACACACCTAACACACTAGTAATAGAAGACTCTATAGTCAGGCACACTGATGTCCCACTCTCTAGGCTGGACAAGGAGAAGGTTACTGTTAGCTGCCTGTCGGGAGCCAGAATCCGCCACATAACACAAGCACTCAGGTCACTCCAGAACAAGTACAAATATGACTCTGTCATTATTCATGTTGGTGTGAATGACCTGAGACATACCTCCCTGGACTACATGAAAAGAGACATGGAAGAGTTCTCTGATCATTTAGCCCATGCGGGTATGACCCTGACCCTGAGTAGCATCTTTCCCTCACCAAGAATGATACCAAGGTATAAAAAAAACAATGATCAATTTCAACAATTGGCTAAGCTTCTGGTGTCATTCCAAGGGGATCCAGTGTCTGTCAGCCTGGGATGACATGCTCAACAAGCCCCGCTGCTTCGCAAGAGATGGCTTGCACTTGTCACCCCTAGGCTTTCGAATACTGGCCAAGGCTCTTGATGCCCCCATAGTGCCTTTTTTAGGCGAGGCTCAAAAGTCAAATCCACCTCCGTAAACAGCACAAATAAAAAAATGAGGGTTATGCTACTCAACGCCAGGAGTTTAAATCTCAAAATGCACACACTCGAAGCACTCCTCAGTATGGAGAACATCAACATCTGTGCAGTAAATGAAACCTGGTTCAAGGCTTCACCGAGCACCCCAGCACTACCGGGCTACAACTTATACCACACATTACGGCCACAGAACATGGACCGAAACACAAAAGGAGGGGGTGTATCCATATTCATCAAGGATACCTACACCTCCAGGTTAGTGGTGCAGCATGATACCTCTGAGATCACCCATGTGCAACTAACATCAGGCAAATCTGCAATGCAAATTGTGGCCTGCTACAGATCACCCTCCATGACCCAGGACCACCACTCAGCCTTTCTGGAGACACTGGAAAACATGAAGGTCCTACCAAACACACCAATATTGGATGATTTCAATTACCCTACCATTAACTGGGAAAACTACTCAAGTACAAACTCCCAGGTCCAGCACTTCCTGGAATTTATCAACTCAAATGCCCTGAATCAGCTGGTAAACTCCCCTACCAGAGGTGAAAACATATTGGACCTGGTCATCACCAACATGGGCGACAGGTGTTCCGCACTGGAGGTCAACCTGTCACTAGTTAGATCAGACCATAAACTAATCACTCTGGATGTCCACACCACACCACCACCCCCAATCAAGGAAACCACAGTGAAAAACTTTTCTATAGCAAACATCACCTTACTTAAGACAGAGGTGGTAAGTTTCACAGCCCCCACGATAAAGGATAACAGTGTCCAAGATGCAGGAACCTTTACAAATGCACTCTATGAGCACCTACAAGGATGCATGGATTGTGCCATCCCTAGCAAAACCAAGACTCACTCCGCTAAGAGAAGGAAACCAGCCTGGTGTACCCCTGCCATAAACAGGCGATACAACAGAAGGAGGAAACTAGTTTAGAAAAAAAGC
Organism: Protopterus annectens; assembly: GCF_019279795.1. Classification (NCBI taxonomy): domain Eukaryota; kingdom Metazoa; phylum Chordata; order Ceratodontiformes; family Protopteridae; genus Protopterus; species Protopterus annectens. The sequence goes on from NC_056743.1 coordinate 117,297,595, forward strand.
AAATCCCAAGAAGGAAAGACATCCCTGATCAGTATCAGTTATAAACTAAGGTCCCTCATAAAATCATCCAAGGCTAACTTTGAAAGAAAAATAGCCAAGGATTCAAAAGATAACTACAAAGCCTCCTTTAGCTATGTCAAGAATCTAAGTAGAAACTCACAGATATCCACGGAGCTAGTGCAAAACAGCACAAAATATACTGAACCTACTGATATTGCCAACATCCTGGAGGATAGATTCAGTGCAAACTTCACCCCCAAAAGGGCCCACAACAATACCGGAAAAGTGTAGTGTCCCAGAAATCACAGACGCACAGGTGAAAACAGCCCTTTCAAAAGCCAATGGGGCCAGATGGTGTCCCAGGCTGCATCTTGCATGAACTACAGAATGAACTAACCCCTCACCTAAACACACTGTTCAACCTCAGCCTCTCCACTGGCTACGTGCCCATAGAATGGCACACAGCAATGGTTATTCTGCTCCATAAAGGAGGGGCCACAACCGACCCTGGTAACTATCGCCCCATAAGCCTGACTAGCTTAGTCTGCAAGGCTATGGAGAGTATCATCATGGAACTCATTAACAAAGACATTGGGAACCTCCAAACACTTGACACGACTCAGTTTGGCTTTGTTAAGGCCAGATCATGTCTACTAAACCTGGTTGACTTCTTCGAGACAGTCACCAAGGCCATAGATGAGGGGAAGTTGGTTCACACAGCCTACCTTGACCTAGCCAAGGCTTTTGACACCATTCCCCACTCGGGAATTATAGAAAAACTCACCAGCTTTAACATAAACCCCTACATCACGAGATGGATTGCCAACTGGCTTACAGACAGAACTCACAAGGTAAGAATAGTGGGCTCCAGGTCCGACTCTAAACCAGTCACAAGTGGTGTCCTACAAGGCTTGGTCCTGGGACCCCTACTGTTCAGCATATACTTCTCAAAAGTACAGGCAAACACAGGAGGACTATGGCTAACCAAGTTCACTGATGACTGAAAACTGGGAGCCATAATTGACATCCAGCTGACACCGACATTCTCCAAAAGGGCCTTACTCAGATGGACACCTGGTGTCAAAGTCATGGTCTCAAGCTAAATGCCAAAAAATGCATAGTCATCCCGTTTGGAAAAAACAAAACACCCATGAATTACCACATAGGTGGCAGCCCCCTTAATACAGAAGAGGTAATAAGAGATCTGGGGACCCAGGCAGATAGTCATTTCTCCTTTGACAATCATATTGCCAATGTGGTTAGGAAATCCTTCTATGTAGCTCATCTAATTACTAAAGGATTCGCATCTAGAAATAAAGAGGTTAAAGTGCCCCTCTACTTGTCACTCATCAGACCCATCATAGAGTACAATGCCCTATTTGGGATGTACCTCACAAGACACTTCCAACAGCTGGAAAGACCACAAAGGTACCTTACCAAGAGGATTACTGGCCTCAAACATATGTCCTATGCAACCCGACTGGAAAAGCTCCTGCTGTACTCAGTGGCATATCGCTTACTCAGAAGTGATCTCTACCTGACTTACAAAGCCATATCCAAGTCAGAATTGATGGACATGCTCCACCTAAAGAAATCCAAGTCACTGTGAGCCACTCGCTCTAGTGAGCTAAAATCTCACCACAGCAATAAATAGAACATGCTGGAGGGATAGATTCCTGTCACAGAGTCTCCCCATACTTTGGAACAAAATTCCTAACTACATTAGGCAGAGCCCCTCACTAACACTCTTCAAGAGAAACCTTGACAAGTGGATGGGTAACAGAAAATACACCCCTGGGATCACTTCATTGGCTCTTCTTGACAGAGGCTCAGTTAATTAATTAATTAATGGGGCAGTAAAAGCTGACGCACTCTGGCTAGGCTTATAAATGCCCTCGGGCAGATAGCCTAGTACCTACCTATGAACCTGCACATCTGTGTGCTGATAGTTTAAGAATCTATCTTAATTCTTTCCCTTCTGTGACATTAGTTACATCACCCAACCTAAAACTTTCATAAATTACTTCTACTGCCATAAACTTAAACCAATGGTTAGTGCCTTTCTCTAGTATATGTTTAGATAAGGCACTATAACTATGGCCCTTATTGGCACAATAATAATGGCCTCTAATTCATTCCTTAAGTTGCCTATTATGGTATGTGGTAATGTTTGAGACACAGCAGTGACAACTGGTGACCTAATGACAAGAACCTGCTGTACAGCCTTTTGAAAGGTATTCATAAAATCCTTCCAGAATACCACTTGCATGTTTGTTTACACTTATGTGTTGGTTGTAATGGGGGAGGGGTGTTGCATTAGTGAGTTACTGTTGTATTTAATTTGGTGTGATGTCTGCCTTTTTGGGCAGTCCATTGTTATTTGGCTTCAGCATTCCAAAACTGATCAAGATGGATGGGGTCAGCACATTAGTTTAGGTGTCTCTATTTGGCCTCTTCTATGTCATATCTGTTGGGCCAATACCCTCAGCAGTTTCTGGGTTATGGCCTCCCCTTGAGAATTGCTCTTTGAATTGTCACATAATAGGGCTATTACTTCTGGAGAATTTAATCATCTCCTTTAGAGAACCCAGCCCCTTTGGCAGATACCCACCTCCCTCTGCAGAGCATTTCCCTGCACTCTTTTTGTATAAGGTGTGTCTCAGATCTTGCCGAAGAAGGGCAACAAACTGAAGTCATTAAGAGAACAGGGCAGTGGGCATCTTCCATGCTTCTTAAATATATCAGGCAGAATTAGTCCTTGTTCAGATTGCTTCATTTACAGGTACTATATACATTATCATTATTTTACGTTCATTCATTCATTACCTTAGCACTGAGGAAGGCACTGGTAAAGCCAAAAGGCTCCAGTTTGGGCTGGGGTCCTGTCACCATGGAGGCCATCTCAAAAGAGTTCCCCACCTTGCATTATCCACACTTTCACTGGGCTTTTCAGTTATTTGTCAAGTTGGTCACCTTCATCTCGTGTTCCTTCACCTTCGTGGGAACCATATCAGGCTGGTGCTTAAGAGAGAGCAGCTGACTGAAATCTTTAGAGTTTTGTTTGAGCTTCAGCTTTTCTGTCCATAGACCATTGTGGTTTGGTCAGCTATTATTATCAGATTTTGATGGACTAACATGTTATTCTTGGCAGCTGTAGACTCCACTCACAAGTACTAAATTAATCACTTAATCACAGAGCATCCAGGACACCTTTTCCTTACTGTTTCATGGCGTATTACATTGGGAATTTCAGGACATGGAGCTGGCCTGATTTCAAACAGATAGCACTGATTTATCAATATTAGTTCTGACTTGTTTATCCTGCATCTCTCACATTGTGTACAAGATTGTTTACAATTGGTAGCTTCTTATAATGCATGAGTTATTAAGCTAGCTTTGGTGTATCCAGTTAATATTTTTTCAATACAGATGCCAATAGTTTTGATTAAGTTTTATTGTAGTTCAAGGTATTCATGGAATTTGTCTAAACTGTCAATACATTTACTATGGCAGTTTAGGACAGGAGCCACATTATGGCCAGGAAGGACATGATTGGTGGGTGGTCACTGGGCAGCATTTTTTTCCTTTGCATTCCCTCCTGCTTTCTTCAATCACTGGACCAGCATGGATGTTGGGGAGAGAGAAAGAGTGGAGAAAATGCTACTCCCCATAAACTATAAGGTGCCGAGGGGCACCTGTATTGAACAAGCCAGCTTGGGGGGGGGGGGGGTAGTTGGTATGCTACCCAGAGAGGGTGGTCCAAAAAGTTTTTCAGTTGTATAACTGTCATTGTAATAAACTGCCTTGGTTGGTAATATCTGATTGCTCAATAGTGTTATTTCAATCAATGAACTGTTGCAATGGCTATGCTGGCCTATTGCCTTTTTGGAGTGTTCCAGGGACAAATATACTTCACCCACAGAGGAAGCGGTCTTCAGAGCAAGAGGAAAGAGGGGCATATCTTTGTACAGGGAATTAAATATGCAAGAGTTACTGTTGCTGCTCTAATTTTCATCATAGCAGTTTTGTGATTTTGCTCCTTACCTCCCCTTTGGCTTGCAAGAAGAGCAGTCATGGGGCAGTATTTTTTCCCTTTGTTTGCCCCCATGCTTTCTTGGGCCACTGGACCAGCATTGGTGGCAGGGAAGAGTTAGTGGTGAAAACATTACATCCATATAACTATAAGGTTCTGAGAGGCATGTGGATCAGACAAGCCAAAGTGGGGAGGTGGAGAGGGGGGTGGAGGTTAGTTGGTATGCTACCTAGAGTGATGCTTCAGAAGGGTTTCAGTTGTATTACTATTATTGCAACAAGTTGCCTATTGTTAAATGTTGCTGTTTCAGTTAATAAATGATCGCAGTGGCTATGCTGGTGTAGTGTCTTTTTGGGAGAAGGCCATGGACAAAACCCTTTTCTTTCTTTTTTTTCTTTTCTGTAAATGTTAGAACATGGAACGGATAAAGCTCCATGCACTACAAAGATTTATTATTAAGCCTTAAGCAGCATTTTACCTACGACTAGGATGATACCTCAATACAAACAAAAAATGATTGACTTCAACAATTGGCTTAGTTTCTGAGGTGATTTAAAGGGGATTCAGTATCTTGTCAGCCTGGAATGACATGGGTGACAGACCTCAGTGCTTTGCCACATATGGTCTTCATCTGTCACCCCTAGGTTATTTGGTAAAATATAGTAACTTCTACACAGCTCGAACAGAGGTTTAGTGCTTTCATCTGTTAAAAATCAGACTTCCTCAGGGTTCTGATGAAATCTGATTTTTAACAGATGAAAGCGGTAAACCTTTCTTTCAATAAAGAATCATTTTTTATCATTAAGAGTGGATTTAGCCTGAATTTTGGTGGAACACTAGTGCTGGCTATACGTGTGTTATACTCTGTTCGAGCTGTGCAGAAGTTACTATATTTTACCAGCTAGCCTTTTTACTTCTACAGTCGGTTTCTGGTGTTGGTTGGTTCACCCCTAGGTTATTGGTTACTGGCTAAGGCTCTTGCCACCCCCATAGTGCGTTCTTTAGGCAGTCACAAGAACAAAATTCCCGACATAAAAATGCCCTCTAAAACCAACCTCATGGTTATGCTGCTGAATGCTAGGAGTCTAAACCTGTAACTGCACTCACTGGAAGCAGTCTTCACCTTGGAAGATGCAGACATTTGTGATGTCACTCAACCTGCTTTAATGCTGCTGAGAGCACCCCCAGCTATTCCAGGTTACATTTCCTTCCACACGTTCAGACCACAAGAGAACTAAAAGAGGTGGTGTATCAACATTCAGGAAAGATAAATATACCTCTGAAATGGTTAAACAGCACGATTCCTTTGAATTACTTCAGGTGCAATTGACTGTAGGTGAGGCACCTCTTCAGGTCACTGCCAGCTGTAGGATGTCTCCATGAATCAGGACATCTACTCAGCCTACTTGGATCTATGAGTCAATCAAGATACAACCAAACACCCTGGTTTTGAGTGACTTTAATTACCCGTCCACTGACTGGGTAAATTATACACGTTCTAACTCACTTTCCCAAAGGCTCCTGGACTTTAATTCCAGTGGTCTGGACCAGCTGGTTGAGAGTAGCGTTGTTGTTTTATTTTTTTTTTTTTGTTAGCTCCTTCATAAAATTATCACTTAAGACATAGACAAATAGTCTGACCTACGGTTTAGCACTTTAGTAGACACATTAGAAAAACTTTTTTATAAATTATAATTATGGGAATTCCTATTATTAACTTAAAAACAGGAATGAATTACAGATAATTGAGAAAGTACCATATACATCATTCAGAAGACTAACAGTGTTGTGAGGGTCTCAGATTTCACAATGATATATAAAACCTCTTTTATGTGCTGCTTTGGTAAAGCTTGCACTACTATTCACACTTTTGTAGGTAAATTTGAATTGTTTTTCTTTTAGAAGAAACTGCTCGCTCTGAGGCAGTGGTACTATCCTGTTATTAATATTACGCTACTCTGTTCTTTTTTATAGTTTGAGCTACTGGTACTGTGCTTATCTATATTACAGGTTTTACATTTAATTTACTGTTAAAATGCATTACATATTATTTGATGTAGCGTTAGTGCATCTTTAATAAGAATGTCATAAATATGAGGCAACTGCTGTAGCGGGCTGGTGACATAACTGCAATTTAACAAGTGCAATTCGGCTTGTCTGATGGATGGAAATTATATCCTTACAGTACATCCTTGTCATACACAAAGTGGATAATTGCATTTAAACATATTCTCAGGAAAAATAATGTTCTTAAGTAAAGTATCTACAGAATGAATTAATGGGGAAAAAGTTCTCTAAGGAACAAACATGAATAAATAAGCATCTGTCTGGGTTCTTTATTCTCTTCGGGCCTCAGAGGCATTGTTTCAGAACCACAGTTATAAGGAGAGCTTTCCTTTTCATTGTGAAAGGAGGAGTCACACTCTTATTTACTTGGCTATTTTTTCATTCAATATTCTCTATTTCTTCATTTAACCAACTCTGCTTATATAATTGTCTATTTCAGGTTCTCTGGAACAGGGCTGGCTATAGGAAAACTGATGTGCCTAGGCAAAAGACCCCCCCACCCCCCACCCCAGCCAACCCATCCTGGTCTACTCACACTGTCAGCATTACTTTTTCCTCACAATTTGTCAGTTTGTTTTCCTGACGTTATTGAGTCATTCAACATGAACTAACCAAGACTGCACACTGGTAACTGTGGAGGGAAAAATGCATCAATCAGGGGGTCTAGGGGCGCCAGATACAGTGAGGTGCATTTTAGAGTTTTTTTAACAGCGTTTTCACCCAGTGATTGCCTGAACAAAAACAATGATTAAAGAAAGTAATTTAGTGTTACTCTTCACCTTTTTTTCCAACATTTCCAACATTTTCCCTATTCCTGTCTTGTTGTTTAAATTTGGAGGCTTTTGCAGTTGCCCGCCCCCCACTGTAGATTTGATCTGGGACACTCCCTCCAGTCCCATCTCTTTACCTCATTCTACCTAATAGACTCCTTCTGCACTTATTTTTAGTCATTTTTAATTTAATTGCATTGTTTAAACTGTTTGGTCTAACATTGCTGCATACTCAAGTGTGTTAGCTTGCACTGCATTTGAATTGTTTTTACTGTTGCTTTAGCTACTTTTCTGTATAAGAAAAAAAAAATCTAAGCTTGTTTCCTACTTTTCCTGTAACTAGTGTAGTCCAGATTCAGATTTGCTGTATCCAGGACTGTATGTAAGCTTCTGAGCCCCCCAAGCTTTCTGTGTTGGAGGGAAGCCTTCTAGCTTATCAGTGGGAGTGGTAAGCACTAGGTAACCTATCTACCACATAAGGAGTGGTTCTGGCCCAGAAATTGTAGTTATTGGCCATTTGGGCAGTTTTTCCATCTCTCTCAACTTTCTGATTTAAAAGCCCACATTTGCACAATTGATAAAACTAAGAAACTGTATCTGGACTAAACTAGTTACAGGAAAGGGGGTTTCCTGTAACTAGTTTAGTCCAGATACAGATTCTTAGTTTTAGCCCTTGAATTTGCTTATTCATGATCAGCGCTTGTTCAGAACTTGTTGTAAGCACTAAATAACCTACTAATTACTACAGCACTCAACTTTCCTCATTACCTAGAGGAAAACAGTTTTTGTACTTACTTTCCTCGCTTGCTTAGAGAAAAACAGCTCTTGTACTCACTTTCTTCACTTATCTAGAGGAAAATATTTTTTATTCAGGCATGTCCAAGGGTCAGATCCCAGTGTTCTCTCCTGTCTATCTGATGAATCTGGGCATCTTGGGGCAATGTAGAAATTACCTGATGTACACAGACAACCCTTTCCTCCACCCAACACTACAATCTGTGAGAAATGCACTTATCTAGCCAAACTGGTGGTAAAGCTTTCTCCAACCAAGACTGAACTTGACAGTCAAGAGGAGAAGGTAAATACTTGCACCACACTACACTCATCACATAGTTTCACTAAATCTACACCACCAAAATTCACACATAAAAACAAAAAAACATTCGCGGAGGCTCTCAATAATAATCTGCTCAAGAAACAGAGGCCTCCAAAGTAGAAATGCAAGCAACCTCCACCCAACAACACAACCCAAATGACACATAGACCGCAGACTCAGTGTGCCACTCAACCACAGCCAATAAGGCAAAACAACATAGCCAACACACTAGTCATAGGTGACTCTATAGTCAGGTACACTGATGTCCCACTCAGCAGGCTAAACAAGAAGAAGCTTACTGTCAGCCGCCTGTCCGGTGCCAGGATCCGTCGCATAACCCACGCACTCAGATCACTCCACAAGTACAAATATGACTCTGTCATTGTCCATGTTGGTGTGAACGACCAGAAACATACCTCCCTGGACTACATGAAAAGAGACATGGAAGAGCTCTCCGATCTTGTAGCCCAGGCAGGTATGACCCTAGCCCTGAGTAGCATTCTGCCATCACAAAGAATGATACCGCAGTACAAGTTCAAAATGATTGACTTCAACAACTGGCTAAGCTTCTGGTGTCATTCTAAAGAGATCCAGTATATGTCTGTCTTGGAGGACATGGTCGACAGACCACGATGCTTTGCCAGAGATGGCCTGCACCTGTCACCCCTGGGATTCCGGATACTGGCTAAGGTTCTTGCCGCCCCTATAGTGCCTTTTTTAGGCAAGGTTCAAATGACAAATTTACCATTGTAACAGGAACAGGCAAGCAGAAACTGAGGGTGATGCTACTCAATGCTATAAGTCTAAATCTCAAAATGCACTCACTCGAGGCACTCCTTAAAATGGAGAACATCGATATCTGTGAAGTGACTGAGACCTGGTTCAAGGTTCCAGAGAGCAATCATGCACTACCAGACTATAACTCATACCACACTTCTCGGTCATGTAACCTGGACCAGAACACCAAAGTGGAGGTGTGTCTATATTCATTAAGGATATCCACACCTCCAGGCTAGTTGCTCAGCATGATGCAGCCAAGGTTATCCAAGTGCAACTAACTCTGAGCAAAATTGCAATCCAAATTGCAGCTTGCTACAGATCCCCCACTATGCTCCAGGATTCCCACTCCTCTTTTCTTGATGTACTGGAAAATATTAGGGTTCAACCAAACACCCTAATAATCGGTGATTTCAACTACCCTACCATTAACTGGGAAAACTACTCATGTACCAACTCCTTCACTCAACGCTTTCTGGAATTCATAAACGCCAATGCCCTGGAACAACTTATCTACACCCCCACCAGGGGCAACAATATCCTAGATATAGTCATTACCAACATGAGTGACGGGTGTTCTACACCTGAAGTCAATGCCTCATTGGTCCGATCCGACCATAAGCTAATTACCCTAGATAACCACATCCTGCCCCCACACCCCATTAAGGAAACCATGGTAAAGAAATTGTCCAAAGCCAGCTTCATGCTTCTTAAGACAGAAGTGGTGAACTTCATGACACCCATGCAGATGGGCAATACAGTTATAACTACTGAACCCTACACAATTGCACTTTATAAGTACTTACACGAGTGCATGGATCGTGCTATCCCAAAAAGAACCAAGACAGTATCCTCCAAAAAAAGGATGCAAATCTGGTGGTCCCCTGCCATAAAAAAACTGTCCAACAGAAAGAAGAAACTGTTGCAAAGGAGAGTAAAATCCCATGAGTGGAGGAGCCCCCTGGTCAGCCTCAGTAAGAAGCTGCGATCCCTGATAAAATCTTCCAAAGCTAGTTACAAAAACAAAATTGCCACTGATTCCAAAGACAACCACAAATCATTCTATAGCTATGTCAAGAATCTCAATGGCAATACTCAGATCTGCTCTGAGTTACAGCACAATGGCACTAAATATACAGACCCAACTGATATTGCCAACTTCCTGGCAGATAGGTTCAGTGCTAACTTTACCCCCCTCTCACCCCCTAAAGAGCCCATCTCTATACCGGAAGAATGCAAAGTTCCTGTAATCATGGCTGCACAGGTAAAAAACACACTCTCCAAAGCCAAGAACACAGCATCCATGGGACCAGACAACATCCCAGGCTACGTTCTACATGAACTACAGAATGAACTGGCACCCCACCTAAGTACCATGTTCAATCATAGCCTCACCTCAGACTTTGTGCCTGCTGAATGGCGCACAGCGATGGTTATCCCACTCCACAAGGGGGAGCCACCACGGATCCTGGGAACTACCGCCCCATTAGCCTGACGAGCCTGGTCTGCAAGGCTATGGAACGTATCACTATGGAACTTATAAACAAAGGCATTGGTAATCTCCAAACTCTGGACTCCACCCAGTTTGGGTTTGTAAAAGGCAGATCATGTCTCCTAAACCTGACAGACTTCTTCGAAGCAGTCACCAAAGCCGTAGACGAGGGTAAGGTGGTTCATACAGCCTATCTAGATCTTGACAAGGCTTTCAACACCATCCCCCACTCTGGAATTATAGATAAACTCACCAAATTAGCTATAAATCCCTATATCACAAGATGGGTTGCCAACTGGCTCACTGACAGAACCCACACTGTGAAAGTAGCAGACTCCAAATCCGACTTCAGACCAGTGACAAGTGGAGTACCACAGAGTTCTGTCCTGGGTCCTCTCCTGTTTGGTATCTACTTCTGTGAAGTACAGGCTAACACAGAAGGTCTTTGGCTAATGAAGTTGAGAGATGACTGCAAACTAGGAGCCATAATCAAAACTCCTAATGATGTGGACATCTTACAAAAGGGCCTCACTGAGACAGATGCCTGGTGTCAAAGCCATGGCCTCAAGCTCAATGCCAAAAAGTGCATTGTCATCCCCTTTGATAAAAACTCTGTACCCATGAACTACAACATAGGCGGTAGTATAATTAACACCGAAAGTGGGATAAGAGACCTTGGGTCACAAGTAGACAGTAGTCTCTCCTTTGATAATCACATTGCCACAGTAGTCAAGAATTCCTTCTACGTAGCACACCTCATCACAAAAGGTTTCTCATCCAGAAAAAAAGAGGTCATTGTTCCCCTCTACTCATCACTCATTAAACCCATTATAGAGTACAATGCCTCTTTTGGTATGTACCTCACAAGACATCTACAATAACTGGAAAGGCCGCAGAAATACCTCACAAAGAAGATTACCAGCCTCAAACAGATGCCCTACACAGACTGTCTCAAAAAACTCCAGCTTTACTCCGTCGCATATCGCCTACTCAGAGGTGATCTCTGCCTAACATACAAAGCTATGTCAAACCCAGAGCTGTTGGACATGCTCCACTTAAAGAAGTCCCAATCCCTCTGAGCTACACGCTCTAGGGACCTAAACCTTGTCACCACAATAAACAGAACATGCCGGAGGGATAGATTCCTGTCACAGAGACTTCCCATACTCTGGAATAAACTACCTATCTATAGTATGAACACAAAATATGGCTCACAGTAGCCTCTGCTTCAGCAGGAAATTTATTGAAGTAAAAATAAAAACAAACTGTAAACAAATTTTCTAGTATAAAGCGCTTTTCGTCTGGTAAAACTACCAGACTTCTTCAGATACAAAACTACATTGTAAGTTGTCCCATTTTATATAAACATCTCATCAATAATCTGATGTGTTGAATTAATTAATTGCAGTTAACCCTTGCTGTGCATGTCAATGAAACACATTATAGCCAAGAAGTTCATAAATATTTTAAAAATACATTTGATTCTACTGGCCTCCCATGCCACTCAATAGCAACAGAATTGATGTGATAAAATTGTTGTAATAAAATTGTTATAGACAGCCCATCAATTCCTAAAAAATATAAATAAATCTATGTTAATATTAATATATTAAAATGTTAAAACTTAAAAAAGTTTATGCATGTATATGCAATACCTTATTTTACATAATATTATGACCAGTTATTCTCCTCACCTTTCACACTCTTTAAATATGTCCGTAAACCTAGATAAATAGTTCCCCTTCACCTACTTATACTTTTTAATTTCAAAACACAAGCCAAGGAATATATTTCATTAATCCCTGGGTATTGGCAGGAGTCCAATCTAAGTTACCACATAAGTTCACGCTCTTCTAATAGCAAACGTAGTGGTCCCCCCTCTATAGTTGTCATCTGTTGGTACGTTATGTAAGGCTCTAAATTTAAAGAAATGAAGGGAGTATTCACTACAATGTTTTGCTAAGGCATTCTCTAGTTTATGTTGGCCTATAGCATACGCATGTTCATAAATGCATTCCCTCAATTTACGGTCAGTTTTTCCAATATAGAAATCTGTACACCCCTGACATTGTGCAATGTACACTATAGACATATTAATATTAACATCAATTTATATATATTTTTTAGGAATTGATGGGCTGTCTATAACAATTTTATCACATCAATTCTGTTACTATTAATTGGCATGGGCGGCCAGTAGAATCAAATGTATTTTTAAAATATTTATGAACTTCTTGTCTATAATGTGTTTCATTGACATGCATAAATTGAGGGAATGCATTTATGAACATATATTTATTTATATTTTTTAGGAATTGATGGGCTGTGTATAACAATTTTATTACAACAATTTTATCATATAAATTCTGTTGCTATTGAGTGGCATGGGAGGCCAGTAGAATCAAATGTATTTTTAAAATATTTATGAACTTCTTGGCTATAATGTGTTTCATTGACATGCACAGCAAGGGTTAACTGCAATTAATTAATTCAACACATCAGATGATCGTTGAGATGTTTATATAAAAAGGGACAACTTACAATGTATTTTTGTATCTGAAGAAGTCCGGTAATTTTACCAGACGAAAAGCGCTTTATACTAGACAATTTGTTTACAGTTTGTTTTTATTTTTACTTCAATAAATTTCCTGCTGAAGCGCAGGCTACTGTGAGACGTATTTTGTGTTTATTTTGGACCTATCTATATCAAACAAAGCTCCTCATTAGTACTCTTCAAGAAAAATCTTGATGATTGGATGGGAAATAGGAAATTCACCCCGGGGATCACTTCTGTGGCTCTGCTCTACAGTGGCACAGGAAAATAATTTTCTTGGATGGCAAAAACCAGGGTACCTTTTTGGCTGGGCTTGTATAGGCCCTAGGGCCGATAGCCTAGTACCTACTTATGAACCTATGGACATAGATTCCTCACATCCTATCTAACCAATAATATACTGCAATTGCAATAAGAACCATGATCAATGAAAGAAATTTAGTGTTACTGTTCAGGTTTGTTTTTCCTGCACTTTAAGCACATATAAAATAACAATGACTATAATGTAATAGTTTCAGTGGTAAAAATAGTAATAAGCTAGAGGTTTGGGTGAAGCTAGGCTCCCAGAAGCCATGAGGTTTCTAGATGCTCTCAGATGCATTTCAGAGTTTTTTAAACAAACCTTTTCATCAAATGACTGCCTGAACAAAAACATAATCAAAGACAAATTCAGTCTTACTCTATAGCTTTGCATTTTCCTTCAACCTTTCAACACACCCTAACTAACCAAGACTACCCAGTAATCATTAAATTAAGATGGAGGTCTGGGGGGCTGCTAGGTACCCATAAGCCACAGGGTTATAGATGTGCTGAGCTACATTTTACATTTTTTCCATCTTTTTGATACAATGATGACCTGAACAAAAATAAATTGTAAGGAAAAGAAATAAAATTCTACTTTTTTATTTCAAGGAAGAAATAAGTTTTATCCATGTTGCAAAGCTTAAACCTGACCAAATACCACTTCATTATAAACTGAAAACAAATGCTTTGATGATATATATATTGGATCTGGGGATAGTACCTGCATCCCATCACACACCTCAAAATAGATAGACCATTTCTTTGTATCCCCCCATGATGTTAAATTGGGTAAAATTAAGACATAAATACCTACAGTAATACTTCAAGCTGTTCCTGTTATTTTTGTACCCCCTCATCCCCATCCTAAAAGACATCCATCTTCTTTATCCTTCTGATGTCCGACTGGAACAAAACTTGGAAAAGAAAAACAAACAGAACATAACATATTTGCTGCAAGACACATATAAACAGCATGCTTATTTACTGTCCCCCAAAAGATTGCCACCAGTATATGCATCATATATTTGATTGTCAGCAAAATTGGAAAAATTATTGCTTCCACAGACAATACAGTGCTCCTATACAAGCTATAGTGACCCTCTGTGCACCCATCTAAAGTTTGTGAGGAAAGTTAACGTATTAATGATTTCACTGTCCCCAGCCCAATACAGGATATAGTGACCTCTGAGGTTTACAGAGATCTTCTGTGTACACCTTTGAGTAGGGCTGGTTTTAGACGAACCAAGGTTCACACCAAAGGTGATTACTAAGCACATGTCAAAATGCACTTATGCACCAGTGTGTGTGTGTGGGGGGCACCAGCCCAAAGAATATTTGAGGGTCTGGGTATTCTGTATTTACTTATTTATTGTTTTTTTGGGGGGAGGGGTATGATTGTTAAACTGAGCAAGTGACAACTGGGTTAGTTACTTTAATTCAAGCAACCTCTACCAAACAGTTACAGCCACTCCTACATACAATTTACAAATCTAGTTGTGATAAAAGTGAATGACCATGTAATGTATTTCACCTTTGTTCCAAACAGTTGCCACACATTAAATTATTGTGCATTGCTTCAAATAATAACATTAGTCCTGGAAAGCCAAAATAATAAACAAACATACCTTTCAACTTCTTAGTGCAAGAAATCTGGGCAAAACCAAAAATAATGGGGGATGACAAAGGCCCAGGAAGAGGGAAATATTTTAAATATTACTCTTATAAACTTACAAAGATGATAGAATAATAGAATTTGCATTAGCATGCATTTTCTGAAGAATGAGAAGTCTGAGCTCAAATGTCTACCATTATTTAGGGACATCCAGCCTCAATGATTTGCTAGAGAACCACAAATTTTATGAGGAACAAAGCAAAACTATCAGGCAAAAGTACAGACATTTGGGAGGTATGCAAGCAAACAGCAGCAGGCAGATGATTACTTCCTTCCAAAGGAGACAGCCATAACAATTATGCCTAGTCTGACCTTGCATGCGAGATGTTCCATTAAGTAGTCTGTCTTACTTCTCACAAATGTACTCTGGTCCTGCAAAGCCATTTATTGACTGATTTAAACTGAGCAAATGACAAGAGGGTCAAGTTAGTTTCATTTAGCCAACCCCACCTCCAACCCAGAAGTTATAGCCACAATGTTGGAGGTAATATTTCACCTCCGCAGTCTGCACAAGCTAGTTACCACACATTAAAGTATAATAATCCAAGTTGCTCCACATAAAATCACAGTTCCAGAGAAATATTGCCTAACATATCTAACATTTCTTGTTGATCACTGCCTGCATCCCTGAAAAAGTAAAATAACGTAATGTTTGTTTTTCCTCAACTGTCCAAACAGAATACAATGCTAGAATTATTTATTTATTTACTAGGAAATTCCAACTGTTAAAGAAAACACTGACATTGAGAAAATTCACAGGTCCTTTTTCAGTGTTGGCCCGGGGATAAAAGCTCCACAGAACAATAAATGAGCAGCAGAGTACATGAAGAACAATTGAATACACATACAATAGCAAATAATACATACTGCAGCAAACACTAGCTGTACATACAATATGAAACATAGTAATGAACAGGTATACCAATATCTAGCTAGAGACTAGTAATAAAGGTAGGATGTATATACAGATAGTACTAATCTCAAACAGATACTGTTCTAAACTCATATACCTAAATCTTGTATACAAATATTGCACTAAACTCAAGCAGAAGCTCCACATAAAGGTGAAACAAGCTAGAAGGGCTAACGGGATGGAAGCGGAAGACAGAGGAGTAAGAGAGGAGAATGAGTGAGTAGTATACGTAGTAGTGAGAGGAAGCTAGGTGCAAGTCAGTTGGATATGTATTTGGAGTTGAGATGAATTGAGGTAGTTAAGCATGTTTTTACAGATCTGAGAGATTGAGTGAGGAGGGAAGAGTAGGGGAGGGTAAAGGGTGAGCCAGATCCTGAAGAGGAAGGAATGCAATAATCAGACAGTGTGAGGCAGGGTGGCTAGGGGAAGGGAGAGGAAGGGGAAGTATATATCCAAATATATCCAAAAATATCTGGTTGAAGACTACCAGCCAGCAATACTGTAGAAATAGTAATAACACTTACTTCATCAGCACACCACTCCTCTCATTTTAACTGTCCAGAAAGGCAGAAATGTTGTCAAAAAAGTATATGGTTGGTCAATGCACTGTTATTTACAGTAACACTAACTGATCTGCCATTCCTCGGACTGTGTCTGGAGAATGTTCATGATTTTATTTCAAGTATAAAAAAACCTTCCTTCAGGCACACCTTCATGTCTGCATTTGAAGACTGTAAGGTCTGAACTCCTGTCACCTTGCAATGTTGACTGAGTTATGTGATGTGTAGCACCACCCCCTGTTTTGCTAAATGTTCCACTGGCGTGTCTTATTTTTGGTTAACCTCTTAAACAGATATACATAAAAAGTATAGTGTAATAAATACAAGTCAAGTGGTAGGTCATTTTAGGTACAGAGATTTAAGAGAGTATACAAGGACACAGACGAATATGAGGTTGAGAGGCTACAATAAAGGCAATGGCAGTTTAATTGAGGGGAGTTAATTTGAGGTGACAGCGGAAGTCAGGTGGCGATGTGACCTACATGGAAACACCTGCAATAAGATTGTTTTGGGATTTGTGTTGTAAACTGTGATCAAAACTTGGAGAGGTCTTTCAGGAACAGAGTAAGAGATTCAGAGTTTTGGGTAGTAGAATGAAAATATAAACTAAAATGGGAACTGTTTGTGAATTTCCTCTTAGGTTGCAGGAGGAGGATTTAATAGTTTTTAAGAAATGGGAGAGCTGGTTTCAAAATATAGTAACTTGAACAGAAAGGAACTAAGTAACAGGCTGGCCCTTTGACTGATGTAGCATGAGGCACTGGTGCTCCTGAGTAGGTTACTTCATTCTCAAAGAACGCCATGTCCACTGGATTCAGGGCTTCAAAGCATTTCTTCCCTTTCCCAACAATGTCTGCAGGTGAGGTTAGTGGTTTCCAGCTACAGGACATGTACTTAATTACTCCCTTCACAGTCACTGACCAGCCTGCCAAGTCCTCAGAGCCCAAATAAGTTTCATTGTGGTTTCATCAAACTTGTCCAATACCCATACCATTGTTTTGGCAACTGATCAAGGTGCTACCATCATAACCTGTTAAGTACTTATTATCAAAGTGTGAAAATTGACACCCACACCCCACATATTGCAGTTGTGTTTAAACACGTCCAGGGAACCAGGCCTTAATGATTATATTTCAGTCACAAAGTGTTTTAAAGATGTGGACTTTAAAAGCATACAGAAATATTTTATGTTATAACTGCATAGAACTTATGTATGGGTTATATAGTTTTGTAAGGGACATGCATTTTTATATGATAAGAATTTTTTATTTGTGTTTTTAATTTAGGATTGATGTGATTTATATATACATAATATAAGATAACATTTTTATATATAATATGCTTTTCAATTTTAAATATTTACTATGTATTTTAACTATGCAGAAATATGGCTGTTGATGTTATATACCATGTGATTGTTGACTTCACATTTCAGATGAGTGGTTTCTTTGTAAACATTTTAAGTTCTGATGACATCTTTGTGAAAATATAAGACATAAGTGGTTAACTTGTTTTCTTATTAAATTGTGAGAAGATGCTACTGAGGTGGTAGGGTCACTCTTGGCACACTGGTCTACTGATGGAAATTGAAGGAATGACCCTCAAAATGGCCTTCGTTCTGTTCTTTCAGTGAGCAAAAAATCCCCATAAATGATAATATTAGAACTGCACCATAAAGCTAGGCATATAGATAGCTTTGATTTGTAAGGATTTAGATGCTGGATGAAATGTGTAACTAAGATGGACATAGCTCATAGAAAAGTTCCAGGGCACTACAAATGCTAGCGTCATTATTTAGTATAAGCACTTTGGTACTTAGTAGGTTTACATGATATCCTTAGGCTTACATGTCAGAATATTCCTTGGACATATTTCTCTGAAGTTTAACAGATGGGGTATGGTAAATTGTAGCTCATCATTAGCCAAAACAAAACCATTTAACAATGTACATGATTTTACATCTTTAATAGATTATCAGTAGCATATCATCAGTCAGCACTACAGATCATGTATATATTACCATTTACTTGTTTAAGTCAATTATCTCAGACTAATTATTCTGGAAAGGTACTAACTCCTGTGTTAGTAATTAAAAACTTGTGAATAAAACCTTGCAAATATATAATTAACCACATCTCAGAAACATTGAGCTGTGCCTTGACTAAACTTTTCTTTCCTAAGGCAGTAATCAATGATAGGCACTTTCATGAATCAATGTTCTTAATATATTGCCTCATTACATATGAATGGCATTGCAGTCACTCTAGTTTCTGCTTCAACAGCTTAGGTTTGATTCTGCTGTCACCTAATTTCATGATACAAACCACTGTGAATTCTAGCAGAGTACCATTAGAGACTGAGTCAAACGACGGATGTCATTTAATCACATTTAAACAAGTGAATCAACAAAATAATTCATAGCTTTTATCTTGCAGACATATATTTCATGCTCCCTAATGCATTTGCATGTAGCTACAGAATTTATCTAATATGCTAGTACTTAAATGCCCCAGAAGAGAAGTACTTACTTACAAAGAGAGAAAAAAAGACACTTTATCTTTTATTTCTGCGTACTTGTCACTCAAACAGGGCTCCAATCTTCTTGACACAGTATCAAATGGTGTTTATTTTTTTTTCTTAATTTCCTTATCAACTGATGCTATCAATTTTGTGCTCAAGCAAGCACTGATTTATTTCTTAAACTAAAATCTTAGAGGTGAATATAAGAATAACTTAAGATTACTCATATTTTTAAGTCATCTAGTTCTGCAGTTTAATACTTAAAATATAGAAGTGTATGCAAATCACTCAGCCTTCCATTATTAAAATCATGAACAAAGTTGACAGAGACAAAAAACTTGAGATGGGGTCACTTAACTGGTGACAGTAAAATGAATCTGGAAAGTTGATGAAGCATTTTTTTTTTGGAAAAGCAATGTCTTTAACTGTAGTGTTTGACAATATTTAATAACTGTGACCCTCTCTGGTTCATAAATAACACAAATAAGACAGAAAACTAAAGCAAACTTGGGATGTCATTGAAAATCAGAAAGCTGAGAGATATATAGATCTACTTCAAGCTCATTTTATTTTTTATCTTAGAGAATGTAAACATTTATTTTAATTCCTTGTGCAGATCATCTACTTTTTTCTTTATAATACTCAAAATTTATAACACTGCAATTTTCCCTATCTTCCAGTCTGTTGAAAATAAGTTTTCCTACTGCATAACTCCTGCAAACACTGCTGTTCCTAGGTAAATACTAGCCAGGCTGCAATTGCAGGCCATTTTATGCCTACTCAATTTCCAGTAAAGGTGATTACCAAACCTTGTGCAAGTGAGATAAGCACCATAACCATTATGCCAACCAACTTCAGAGACTAGACCAGTGCTAATTGGTACCAATTAAAATAATACTTCTCGTGAATATTTGAACGGAACTAGACCAATTTTTCATGCATGCAACATCTTTTAATGAGCAGCTCTGACTCAATGAGCTATGCAGGAAAAGTAAGCAGGTCCTTGAAAAGGAGGCAGAAGCGGGTACATTACCTGACATTTTCATTTTCTTGCTGTGGCAGCCATATGCAATTAAACATAAAGGTCATATATGTTAATGAAGCTGACAGTCTGATCTTAAAGGTCATTAAAGGAACTTTTCCAGTAATCTGCTGTAATATTTAGTCTGTAGCCTCATGGAATAATTTCTGAAAACTATAACCTGGCCACTGATGTCATTAACTATCCCCTTGCATACTCAGTCTAAGCAAGACATTCAGGCACTTCAGATTTCTGCTCAAGACAGACGTGTGGAAAACAAATAATTGGCACTGTTAGAAACATGATGCAGCCTAAAGGCAGCATTTATGAGCTGAACTGCATGTACAACTGCAAGCATGTTTGTTTAGGATAACACAATCACAAAATATTTTATACATTATTTCCTCACAGCACTTTTACAGAGGGTACAGAGAATATACACATTACTAAAGTCAAGAACACACTTATGGTGTTGGCAGAATGTAGGCAATCTGCTTCCCTGAGCAGCTCACATGGGACTCTTCAGTGTACCATGTCAATGCCATAGTTGCAAGGATACTGTTGAATACACTAAATAATCAATATACTAAATCTGCAAGTTATGGCCAAGATAAACTTAACCCCTGAACACAAACCTTCAAGAGGTAGGCATTTAAAAAATGTCGGGGCAAGGAAAGGTATATTTATATGTTTTTATTTACCACTTGGATCCTTTTTAAACTGTGGCCTTTTTATACAAATGGTAAATACACTGGTGTTGTTCACAATACAACATTAAAACTGTATCAAGTACAGACTTGATTCTACAGGAAATCAGCAGATGCAACTTGGATAACTCTCCTACTTTAAATAATGTAATGTTTCTCAACCCCCCCCTCCCCCCCCCCCGGTTGATGACTTTGATTTATCAGTCATGTGGAGTAAAACAGGCTTCTCTTCCTTCAAGGTCAGCTTCATTAAAGCAACAGTCCTAATATCCATAGATAAGATACATTGGCCCAATTTCTTTCAGATGGGAAAGCTGCATTTGGTTACAACAGCTGCAAAAAAGTCTACCAAGAAGCATAGATAAATATGTTAGCTGGTAGGCAACTCTGCAGGAAGTACATATACCTCTTAACTCTTCCACTACAGATAATGATTGGGTTTGTATATTACAAGTTTGGTAACTTATTTCCAAGAGCTGAAAGTATGCATTCTATTAAAAAACACCCGTCTGAAATTAAATACTTTGGATTACAAGATTCCATCCTTATTCTACCACATCCATCAGGGTAGCAATCCTGCCAACTAACCAGCCAGTTTAGTTACCTGGTCAAAAGAAATACACTGGAAAGTACCGGTCCATTCTTTTAGAAAGAAGCCTGTTCTATACAGCTTCACGGGGGTGGGACCTCCACAGGACAAAGACATACAAACTTGTTACAAATACCATAATGAAATATTAGATGCTTAATCTATCAGCATCAAGGTGGTAACACCTCAGAACAAACAAAAAATGCAAATCTATACAAATACTATAACAAAATATTAGAATGGATAATCCATCACCATCTGGGTAGGGCCTTCATAGGATGAAGAAATACAAATCCATAAAAATACTATAAAAAAAATTTGCATTCATAATTCATCAGCATCTCACTTTTTTTAATTAAGGCACAGTCTCAGTACATCTTCAGGATGGTTTTATCCCTCCAATCAGTATCTGCTCACATTTTTGAAAGATTTAACATGCTGATGGTTTTAGTGTTATTTCTTGTATTATGCAAGGTACTCAATGTCATTATTTATGAGGATTTTACAATCATGTTAGTTACCTTGCAGTAGGAAAATTACACTTAGTTTGGGAATTATTTAATCACAGATACTGTAAGGTACAGACGGATGCAGAAGCATCCCAAATCTCCCTGGTTTATAACCAGTTCTTGTCCTTACTTCTCATTGCAATCATGTGCCCTTGTTTGTGCGAACCGAATATTTATCCACTTTCCAAAAGATGATTACTGTAAAGGATTGAGCTATGTTCCATTAACAAGAGGGAAATGCCGGTTGCATTGTATTTCTTTCTCAACTTAATAGTCATTGTATTTTTTAGATAAAAGGAAAGAGTACATCCTTCTTAGTGTACAGCAACTATTTTTATCCTTCCTGGTTACCAGAGTTAGTTATTACTTATGTCACAAGAATTATGATTCAATCTCAGGACATTTTTGAAATACTTAAGAGTTATTCCTGCTAATTACTATCACTGGACAATCATCTTAACCACACTGTTTGAAGTACAACCTAATGGTGAACAACCAACAACTTAAGAATCATCATTATATTGGTCAGAGCTGCAGTAACCCTAGCTACATGGGTTATATCCTGCCAGGGATATAATAGCTGGCCAGCTTCCAAAGGGGACCTTCCATGAGCCCAAACTGTCATGCAGCTTGAGCTGAGCTGACTAAAAGAAATATTGGGGCGTAAAGTCCTTCAGAGGTTTACTACTGTTAAGGAGTACATTCTTATGAGGCTTTCAAAGATTAACAGTCAGCTTGGGCTTTATATTGCTGGACAGACAGGTTTCCTTTGGGGGAAATAAATTCCATTTTATACTTTTTGATGTTTTATTACTTTCCTCTTCAGACAAGTTATTTTGAAGCTAAGAGCATTGTTTTAGGAGCGTTGTGTTTTAATGGACTGACTCAAGACTGTAACAGATTTCTAAACAGAGCACTCATTGTATTCTGCTTGTTTAAAAGTAGTGTACACTAACTGAGAACATATTTTTGTGGAGAAATTGTGCTAATTTTTCCACTGAGGGGCTACCGTAGTGTTTTGAAAATGCTTTTACTCTGTCAAAAAAGTAACTTCTGTGGACTGGTAGTTTTGCCAGCATTTGCTGCTCGTCTTCCCTAGAAAGGAGACACCATTTTTGCCTTGACCATTTAACAGATTGTTTGTTCCATGGTCAGTCATTCTTCCAGTCACAAAAAAAGTTAAGCAAACAGCCTTTGCCTACAGAGCAGGCTAGCAATTTGCTTCAGTCACAGGTGGGTGACTGCTGTGGCCATTTGTTGTACCTCAGACCACTCATCTTTTACCCAGGATCCCTCTGGTGCAGCACCTACAGCCACCATGGACACAGGGCTAGCCACGTACTCTATGGGTATGGAAGGCCCCTCAGAGGGCAAGGGAAAGCCACCCTTGTTGGTCCAGCAGGAGGGAAAAGGGAAGGTTTTCCTGTTGTGTCAGACTGCTGTGCCCATCCCTCGGGAGGCAGTGACTGCCATTAGTAAAATGGTTGGCCCCATTTTTCCGGTGAAAAAGAAATAGAAAACCAACATGTATCTACACTTTCTCAAGTTTCTTAGGAAAGGAGTAGTTTACTGGGGAATGGTTCTGGGTTTAGTTCAGGTTATTGATCCTTCTTGTTGAGTGGTTTCCAGTAAAAGAAAGAGGGATGTTTCTTTTCTGGAACAGATTCAAGATTCTAAATGTGAACAGAAAGGTGCAGGGATGGATTCAGGGTTTTGACCTCAAATTTCTGATTCAGACTCAGGAGAGCTCAGTTTCTGATTCTTCCTGTGGGGGGGGGGGGGGTCTCCTTCTCTGAGACTATTGCTAGAATATTCCAGTGTTTTCAGTGGGAGAACACAGATTTCTCAGTCCCTCAGAAAATACTATGAGTTCTTACTGAAGGATTTTCCAGAATCTGCACCCATTCCTCCTACCCCATCTGCTTTAGTGGGTATGTGTCTTAGTGCCTGCAATTCTTCTGATAGTCAGCTAGGTGTCCCTAAAAAGGCAGACAGGATGTATAAAGTTCCTCTGATTTTTAAATGTTTATACACTATTCCCAAACCTCTCCCAGCAGCTATGGCTTTAGTTGATGCCACTGTTGCTAAGTACTTACTTCCAGTCCTACTCTTTCTAATAAGGATGGGAAACTTTATTGATAGGTATGGAGAAAAGTGCATTGTCAGGCTCCTCTGTTAGTTTGTTTTGACATATTGTGAAAGTATGAGGAATGTTTATCTACATTTTTTCTTGTGTTTAAAATAACATAGTTTCCTCTATTGCAGAGTTCTCTGCTCATTTTTTGCAGTGTGTGTATGACTCAGTTGATGCTTTTTCCAGGGCTATGACCACTGGTACCATTTTAAGGAGGATTGCCTGCCTTCTCAGAACCTCCCAAATGATGTAAAAACTGAGATTTTACATTCTACCTTGAATCGAGATTCGGTGATTGACTCTCTGCTGCACAGGTGATCTAAAAGTGTGGTGAAAGTTGCAGGCTTATCAAGAGAATCTCACCATTTTTCAACCCTCTTTTCCAAATTGCCCAAAGGATTTTCTTTCTCCTCATCCAGTTTTGACAAAAAATAGAATAAAGAATTCAGGTAAACCGATGTTTAAGAAGTGGCAAGGGCATTCCAAAAAAGTCTTAAACCTCCCAAAACAAAGAATAGACCAACAAGTCTGAATGACTATTCAAGTGACCTTGTGACCCCCCCCCCCCACATGGCCATGGTGCCTCTACTCTTCCAAAAAAATCTGAATCTCTATTTCTGTATTTGTCAACAGATTGTTTCATATAAATGGGTTCTGAAAATCATTCACCAAGGTTACAGATGGCAGGGGGGGAATTCCTCCTTTTCAGGGGGTCATTCCTCACCCTCCAAATCAGACTGTTTTGTTTCTACCTGTTCTTCTTCACATGGTGTCTCAATGAGTGATAATACCAGTTCCTCCTTCTCAGGTGGGGATGTTCAAGGATGCTCTTAGTGCCAAAGAAAGAAAATGGTTGCCAACCAGTATTGGAACTTTCTTTCCTAAACATGTTTGTAATAGTTTCCAAATTCAGAATGAAGTCACGTCACAAACTGTTACCTCTTTTTCCTCTTTCAAGTTTCCTGGTAACAATAGACTTAAAATATGGTTATATTTAATTTAACCAGATGTCAAGTGTTTAAGGTTTTGTGCATCTGGATCACATTGCTAGTTCTCTCCCTTACCATCTGGACAATCCACTGCACCAACAGTGTTTACAAAGCATCCAAGTCCAGTTACAGCTCATTGTAAGCTACAGGGTGTCCACATTTTTCCATATTTAGATGACTTGTTTATCTTTGCAGAGTCTTTTTCAAAATTATAGCAATCGTTCTCTCTTGAGTGAGAGATCTCTTGCACAAGCTGGGATTTGAAGAGAACATTCAAAAGTCTTTCTTGACTCCCTCACACAGGATTGTATTCCTGGGATGGTGACTAGACACCTCAGTTCAAAGAGCTTTTCTTACACAGAAAAAAAAAAAACTTTACTTAGATCTATTTCTGAGGTTTTCCATTCAGAGTCTGTTGACTGCAAGTGAAAACCTCAGGATTTTGGGTCTTATGATATCCCTGGCAAGCGTCCACATGGAAAGATACAGTGGTATCTGAAATCTCTTTAGTACCAGCATCAACATCCTTTATCTTTTCAGATACCAGTACTGAGGTTAGTCAAAAGAAAAAAAATTATGTTGGAGACAACATATTTCTTTTAATCCAGGTCTTTCATTCTCCCTTCTGTCTCCAAAGCAACCACCACAGACACTTTGAACTGTGCTTGCGGCACAGTTTCAGGAGGGATAAAAGTGCAGGGGTATGTGGGACACCACAGACAAATGCAGGCACATAAATATCAAGGAGATGCTTGCCTTGATCAAGCCACTCAACTCTTTGAACCTTCTTTGGTCCCCTGGACCTCTTCAAGTGGTTACAGACAATATCACAGTAATGTGGTATAACAACAAGCAAATGGGAAACAGGTCATACCCCCTTGGCAGACTAGCCATGTTAGCTGATATATCTTGACAGCACAATCTCACTCTACAAGCATCCTGCATTTTGTTACAGCAAAACTGTGTGACTGACTAGATGAGCAGGACCAGGCAGACTGTCATGAATGAAAACTAGATCAGGGGGTCTTCCAAGATTTGATCCATCTGTGGGGAGTTCAAGTAGATCCCTTTGCCTAATCTCTGAACAATCAACTGGAAAAATAATGTTCAAGGACTATGTATAAGAAGGCCTGGGAAATAGATGCCTTTTCTTTTGTTTTCTTTGGACAGGAATGTTTCCGTATGCCTTTCCACCCATTAAACTAATATCCAGGGTATTTCTGATGATTCATAAGGAATCTCACAATATCATTGTGGTGACTCCTTTATAGCACAGAGAACCATGGTTCTCCCTTCTTTTGGAAATAACTTGTCAGAGATTTGGGATGCATGGCTAGGCTTAAAAAGGCCCTTGTGGTCATTAGCCTAGTAAACACCTATGAACCTATGAAATGGCCAGAGGCAATTACCACAAGCTTCCTCTTAGAATGGATCTACTCACACAAAAACAGGGGTATTTGATACACCATCACGTTAATTACCTTCAATTTACTGGATGATAAGGTCTCAATTCCTTTTCGGCAACTGATTTCTGAGGATGTACAGCAGACACTAACAGAGGCAGAAGCAAGAAAGCCTGCTACTAGAAAATCATATATTAGCAAATGGAAAGGGTTTTCTAGTTGGTGCCAACAACATAATAAGCCCCCATTCAAGGATAATTGCTCTCTGGTTTTACAGTATTCAAATGAGTTACTACCCTATGGCCATTCTTATTCCTCTATCAAGGTTCATTTATTGGTCATTTCAGAATGACTGCTGATGGATCCTCTTCTTTCAAGGCAGTTAATAATAGAGGCCTCCAAATAAACTAGTAGCTCTCTCCTTGGGATCTTAATTTTGTGTTGGAGAAGCTAACACTTGCTCCAGCTGAACAAGCTAATCTGGCTGACTGAGGTTTTTCACAAGGAAAACAGTTTTACAGATTGCTTTGACCTCTACAAGGTTATCTAAGTTGCAAGCTCCTATGGTGAGTCAACTCTACCTCATTTTCCATAGGGAGAGGATTTATTTGAGAACTATTCTTTCCTTTATGCCTAAAGTGGTATCTGAGCTAAAAATGAGGTGATAAGGATGCTCCATACCTTGGATGTCCACAGACAACTCAGGTACTATCTTGACAGAACTAAATCTTTCAAATCTTCAGATGAATTGTTCATTTCTTGTGATGTTAAAAAGAAAGGACAACCTGTGTCAAAACAGACTATTTCCAAATAGTTGTATAAGGCTATTACCTTTTGTTTTACTCACCATATCTTTTCCAGGCAGGGCTAAGGACTATTTTACCAGTACCTTGGCTTCATCTATGTCTTTCTGGAAAGGGTTCAATTGTAGAAGTATTCAAGAACCTGCTACTTCGTCCTCTGTACATACGTTTACAAAGTACTATAAGCTTGATTCCTTCTGTAGGTCTAGATCAAGTTTTGTTAGGACCATTCTCCATGGTCTGCTGGATCCTTCTTCTTCCTCCTCAAAAATATAGTTAGCTATGTAATCTACCCATATAGCTAAGGCAACTGCAGCAGTGATCAATATGAAGAATAGTACAGTTGTGTAACGTGAACTTAGCATGTTCGAATGACCACAGCTGCAGTAACCACACCCTCCATCCATCAACCTTGTTTTTTTGGTGTGCTTTTTATGTGAGGGTACGGGCATTTTTTTTTTTTTTTTTTGTTATTCTAGCAATGGACTTTCAGACCTCAGCTTCCCTGTCTCTGTTAGCAGGAAAGCAGTGAAGGAATTTGCACCCAAACCTGCCTTTTAGTCAACTCATCTTGTATTACTTGACAGTTTGGGTGCATGGAAGGCACCCTGGAGCTTTGGAAGCTGGTGAGCTGTTCTACCTTTGGAGGGATATAGCTCATATAACTAAGGTTACTGCAGCAGTGATCAAACATCTACTTTTATGGTTAAGTTCAACTTAAACAAACATAGTTTTTGTAGCTCTAGATGTAATTATGTCTGCTGTTATACAAACTTTACAGAAATATCAGCTGCAAAATATGGTACTGTTCTATTAAATAATTGCTGCCTTTATAGATTTTATAGAACCATAGTATAAGGGGTCTGATTTCTAGTGTACCATTAAAGACTATCCTGTAACAGTAAAACACTGTGTCCTTCGCCATAATTCCCTTAATGATGAAACTAAACATTTCAGAGTGTTAATCACTGATGTTAAGCCAAAGGACAAGGTCTGGTACATGGTGCAATTACAGCCTTCAGGAAATATCTCTCTGCAAGGCAAATTTTCCAAGAAATGGAAACTATTGAGCCAGAAGTTGCATTTCATTCTGATTGAGAAGTAACAGCATTGTATATTTCTGCATGTTGTATGAAAAGAACTTAATGTTTATCTTACATTTTAATTTCAAAATAGTATGATGAGAAAAAAGTTACATAATTACTGTAAGCAGAGGGAAAAAAGCTGCTGTATAGTCAGTATTTGTTCTTACTGAGGGTAAAAACTGATGCTCATGTTGCTGATTTAAAGAAATTACAGAATTCTGGCTAATTACCTGATTGAATAGAGCACTCAGTTTGATTAAACGAGAAGCAGTTTGCTCTTTCATATGTAGATTTACTATTAAGTAAAGCAAAATATGTATATAAAGCCAGTAAAATTACTTCATCTGAAATTAAAGACCTGACAAGATTAAAAGGATGCAAAGCTGCTTAAGAAAACAAAGACAAGAAGCTTGGCAAAAACTATGACAGATGCATGAAAGACGGGACAACTGTAAAAAAAAATGCAAATGAGAAAGAATGCAAGAAATATCCTTGCAAACATGAAAAAAAAAAACATTCCTCTTGCTGGGTCATTTATGTAAATGCTGTGCCAAAAGAAGTAATATTGCTAAAGTTTGTGAAATGATTCCACAAATGATAATGTATATGGTAGGGCAGAATTATGGAATAAGTAGTCGAAAACTGGGCGATGTGGAAAAGTATGATGGAGGAAATTTAAAACAAGAGCATCAGTCAGAATTATGTGTAGATAAAATACAATAAAAGTGCTATGTTTAAAAGCATTAAACACTGGTAAACAACGAACAATGTCTGGTCAAACTTTTGAAGTGCCGAGGATGGAAAAAAATAACCTGAATCCTTCCATGCCAAAGTTAATTGATTGTTTAGGCTACCATATGTTACTATTGAGTTAGAAAATGCTTAGATGCAAATATAAAAATAAGGAACAGACGATTTAGTTCCAAACAGCTGGAATAGAAGCACTTTCTATTTTAGGACTATCTAACATATTAGAAACATCATATGGAGACAATATATATGATGTGCCTATAAACAGTGATGTGCTTCATAAGCGTGAATATTTATCTATTTATAAAAATGATAATACTGGAAAAGTAAATAAATATGACAAACAAGCCAGGAAAACTCTAGCACATTTATTAAAATACTGATCCTTTAGCAAAGAGCCTTTAAAGTACAATAGAACAAAGGACAGCCATTAAACAGAAGGAAGGAATTAAACCAGTAAGAAAAACAAAAAAATAAAACAGCCAAAATCAGATTAAATACATTCAGCTACATTTTGTGTTTGTACCTTTAGGTTTAAGAGTTACAGGTTTTAAATGATTCCTTTTTTGTAAATATGTAAATCCTTAACTGATATGTCACTTCTAACATCGGGGGTAATCGGTAACATTGGAGAAGTTCAAACCATAATAAATGCGCTAAATTAAAATGACTACAGGGTTTACAGCTCTAGTTTTCTTAATTTCCCTGAGATATTCCTGCAGACTAATAATAAACTTCCTGGTAGTTTCAGCTACATAAAAAGGAGTGCATTTATCATCAGTGGGCAAATCTCATGGACTCAAGATTGTACATGAGATTACTCACAGCAGTAAATTTCTGAGCACTGAT
The DNA here is from genome assembly GCF_019279795.1 of Protopterus annectens. Taxonomy (NCBI): domain Eukaryota; kingdom Metazoa; phylum Chordata; order Ceratodontiformes; family Protopteridae; genus Protopterus; species Protopterus annectens. The sequence goes on from NC_056743.1 coordinate 117,327,191, forward strand.
TTTGTCAAATGATTAGTAATCTGACTACGAGTGCTGCAGTTGCCCTTGTGTTCAGTAAAGTACAGATTGCCATGTCTGTTGTTATAAAACAGGAGTAGTCTGAAGGAGAAGTACTGAAAAGACTATTAAAAATTATATTAAGAAACCTATTCTGAATTTATATTTTCAATCAAGTTTCACTCGTTTAACCATCCGATTTGTCAGGGCATTATTTCCTGTAATGAACTATTTTTGACTTTTAATCATTTATTATACTACTATATTAAGAGTTACAATTCTGTGAGACAGTATCAGTATCTTAGCTGCTCTTTGTGGCCTAGCTGTGATTGATTCAACAGACATCTGAATACAAGCTCTTTGTGGCCTAGCTGTGATTGATTCAATAGACATCTGAATACAGAAAGCCTACAAGTATATATTTTTGGCACTTAATCTGTTACCAGTGATAGTCAACAAAAAGCTGCATTTATTAATTTGCTTGAGATTGCTTTTCTTGGTGTCTGCCTTTTGTTTTAGTTAACAAAACTGCTGCACTTATTAATTTGCTTGAGATTGCTTTTTTGGTGTCTGCCTTTTGTTTTAGTTAACAAAACTGATGCACTTATTAATTTGCTTGAGATTGCTTTTCTTGGTGTCTGCCTTTTGTTTTAGTTAACAAAACTCAGGTGCACTTATTAATTTGCTTGAGATTGCTTTTCTTGGTGTCTGCCTTTTGTTTTAGTTAACAAAACTGCCACACTTATTAATTTGCTTGAGATTGCTTTTCTTGGTGTCTGCCTTTTGTTTTAGTTAACAAAACTGCTGCACTTATTAATTTGCTTGAGATTGCTTTTCTTGGTGTCTCCGTTTTGTTTTAGTTAACAAAACTGCTGCACTTATTAATTTGCTTGAGATTGCTTTTTTTGGTGTCTGCCTTTTGTTTTAGTTAACAAAACTGCTGCACTTATTAATTTGCTTGAGATTGCTTTTCTTGGTGTCTGCATTTTTTCCACGCTCCCACCGTAGTGTGGGTGTGTTCTTACATTTGGTGGCTTAGGAATCTCCTGCCCCTGCTGTAAATTTGATTTTGGACACGCCTTGAAGTCCATCTCATTAGATTACTGTATTGAGTGCAGGGTGATCATTTGGGTAGGACTACCCCCTTGCTTCTTTCAGTTTGGACACTCCTCCCAGTCCCACCTCATCGGCTCATTCTACTTTGTACAGAGAGAGCATTTGGGAAGGCCAACCACCTTAGTTTCTTAATCTTGAATTATGCTCTGTTCCTTCCCTATCCACAAAAAAAAAAAAATCACTTTATTCGTTTATTTATTGTGCTCGTCCTCCTCACTGTTAAGTGTTGAAGTGGTTTTATTCTTTTGTATTTATTACTGCTTGTTAGTAGCCTGATTAAATTTGTCTGTTATTCTAACCCTTTTAGTTTTGGTTTTAGTACTTGGGCTTCAGGCCAGTTATTTTATATTTAGCAAAGTTTTTGTGGTCTACACTGTCGTGGACAAACCCTTATCAAAACCCTCTTTCCTCAAGTCCATCCAAGTTTCAGAACACTATGTCTGGACAATTCCCATCAGTTTCTCTTGCCAGCCTGGTCGATATGGTCATACTGAGACAGTGTAGCAAATGCCTCATGTTCATGGACAACCCTTTTCTCCTAGCACATAATTCTTCTACTTGCGAGAGATGCATCTATATCAGTAAACTGGAATCCATAGTCTCTTAAGCCTCAGTCAGTACCCATGACAAAAAGGAGATTGCCAGCCACATCACATAACCAAGCACAGCACACATCCACATATACAGAGGTCCTCAATAAAAACTTACCTAAACAGCAGAGACCTCCAAAACACACTCACAGACAACAACAAACACATCAGAGACTGCAGACAACACACCAGTGTCTCACAATCACACCCCATAAGGCATAACAATAAACTCATACAGCCCATAAAGCACAACATTAAACCATACTATTCATTGGCGACTCAGTTGTGAGACACACTGATGTTCTCCTCACCAGGCTTGACAAGGAGAAGATCATGGCCAGTTGTCTGTCAGGTGCCAGAATCACCACATTATGCATGCACTCAAGTCTCTCCACAACAAGTACAAGTATGACTCTGTCATTGTTCATGTTGGTGTGAATGACTTGAGACATACCTCTCTGGACTATATGAAGAGAGATGTGATTGAGCTGTCAGAGTATGTGTCCCAGGCAGGTATGACCCTATCCCTAAGCAGGATCCTACCTCCACCAAGAATTATACCACAATACCAACAAAAAATAATTGACTTCACCAACTGGCTTAGTTTCTGGTGTCATTCTAAGGGGATCCAGTATCTGTCTGCCTGGGATGACATGGTTGACAGACTTTGTTGCTTTGCCAGAGATGGCCTTCACTTGTCACCCCTGGGATTCAGGATTCTGGCCAAGGCTCTTGCCTTCCCCATTGTGCCTTTTTTAGGCAACGTCCCACAGACAAATCTACCAACATAAAAGATCTGTCAAAAAGCAAATTGAAGGTCATGCTGCTTAATGCTAGGAGTCTTAACCTGAAAATGCACTCATTGGAGGCTCTCCTCACACTGGAAAATACTGACATCTGTGCAGTCATGTAAACTTGGTTCAACGCTGTGGAGAGCACCCCTGCCTTACCAGGCTATACCTCATTCCACACATCCCGACCCCAAAATGAGGTTAGGAAGACTAAGAGTGGTGGAGTTTCTATCTTTATTAAAGACAAGCACACCTCCAGACTGGTTTGCCAGCATGATGCACTAGAACTTCTCTAGGTATAACTGACAATTGGAAAGACATCCATCCAAGTTATAGCCAGCTGTAGACCCCCCCTCCATGACTCAGGACACCCACTCCTCCTACCTAGACCTAATTGAGTCCATCAAGCTACCCCCTAACACCCTGATCCTTGGTGACGTCAACTACCCCAGCATAAACTGGGTGAACTATTCCTGGTCTAATGCACTCACCCAACGATTCCTTGATTTCATCAATTCTAATGCACTAGACCAGCTTGTCTCATCCCCCACAAGGGGGGATAGCATTTTTAGACTTGGTTCTCACCAACACCGGTGACTGCTGCATCACTCCCATAGTAAATTTTTCACTGGTAAGATCAGACCATTGGTCTGTCTCATTTGAAGTGCCTATCCCATCCCCCCAGCTGTAACCAGGCTAAAAAACTTCTCAAAAACTGACCACAACTTTCTAAGGCAGGCTATCAGTAGCTTCACACCACTGCCCCCCTCAGAGGATGCAGACAAATATGCTGAACAGTATGCCAGTGCAGTATACAAGCACACGTATAACTGCATGGACTCTGGACTCAGCCATACCCAAAAAAACTAAAATCTGCTTCTCGAGGAAACACAAACCTATGTTGTGGACATCCTCTATCAACAGGCTTTACAACAAAAGGAAGAAACTGCTGTCCAAGGGTAAAAAAGCACAAATTCCCAATTGGAAAAACTCTCTCCTTAGCCTCAACAAGCAAATTAGATCACTAGTGAAAACCTCCATTATGAATCAAAACTAGCATCCAAAAAAAGTCTAAGCATAAAGCCTTTTTCAGTTACGTCAGAAACCTCCATGGCAAAGCCCAGGTTTGTTCCAAATTAGTTCTTAATGGTGCCACTTAGACTGATCCTGTTGACTTAGCCAACCTACTAGTAGACCTTTCCCACAGACACATTCAGTGTCGGATCAGTAACATAACTAAACTAGCATGAGAAGAAGCAAAAATAAACATTTCTGACTCTCTCTCTGTACACAGTTTCATCAAACACACATAAAAATAGAAGAATTAAACAAAAGACATTTAAAACGTCTGGCCCATGGTAGTGATTAATGAAAGTATAAAACTTTCTGTGTCCTGACAGAGTGCCTTCCTGTGTCCTGACAGAGTGCTCTTCAAACTATCTGGAAATATACAGAGCTGAGTATATTTTTCTGGCACTTCAGAGTTGTTTACTGGTAATTGTTGTTTGACTAATTTTATATCATTGCTGGCTGACTTCAGAGTTGTGCACTGTTATTTTTGCTTCACTGTATAGTTTTTCAGATCTGTGCTGAAGGCGCCCCCCCCCCCCATTTCTCTGTGTCTTAAGTTGGTATAACTGGTTTTACATCCTGTGTGTTATCTATCTCAAGGATTACTTGTATAAAATTAGACCCTCTTAGTAAAAGTCTGCATATCATTGCTGGAGCCTTCCTGTGTCCTGACAGAGTGCACTTCAAACTATCTGGACATATACAAAACCGAGTATATTTTTCTGGCACTTCAGAGTTGTGTACTGGTAATAGTTGTTTGACTAATTTTATATCATTGCTGGCTGACTTCAGAGTTGTGCACTGTTATTTTTGCTTCACTGTATAGTTTTTCAGATCTCTGCTGAAGGCGTCTCCCCCTATTTCTCTGTGTCTTAAGTTGGTATAACTGGTTTTACATCCTGTGTGTTATCTATCTCAAGGATTACTTGTATAAAATTAGACCCTCTTAGTAAAAGTCTGCATATCATTGCTGGAGCCTTCCTGTGTCCTGACAGAGTGCACTTCAAACTATCTGGACATATACAAAACCGAGTATATTTTTCTGGCACTTCAGAGTTGTGTACTGGTAATAGTTGTTTGACTAATTTTATATCATTGCTGGCTGACTTCAGAGTTGTGCACTGTTATTTTTGCTTTACTGCATAGTTTTTCAGATCTCTGCTGAAGGCGTCTCCCCCTATTTCTCTGTGTCTTAAGTTGGTATAACTAGTTTTACATCCTGTGTGTTATCTGACTATCTCAAGGATTACTTGCATACAATTAGACCCTCTCAGTAAAAGTCTGCATGTCATTGCTAGAGCCTTCCTGTGTCCTGACAGAGTGTTCTTCAAACTATCTGGAGATATACAGAGCTGAGTATATTTTTCTGGTACTTCAGAGTTGTGTACTGGTAATAGCTGTTTGACTAATTTTATATCATTGCTGGCTGACTTCAGAGTTGTGCACTATTATTCTTGCTTCACTGTATAGTTTTTCAGATCTCTGCTGAAGGTGTTTCCCCCCTCCCCCTATCTCTCTGTGTCTTAAGTTGGTATAACTGCTTTTACATCCTGTGTGGTATCTGACTATCTCAAGGATTACTTGCATAAAATTAGACCCTATTAGTAAATGTCTGCATATCATTGCTGGAGCCTTCCTGTGTCTTGACAGAGTGTTCTTCAAACTATCTGGAGACATACAGAGCTGAGTATATTTTTCTGCCACTTCAGAGTTGTGTACTGGTAATTGTTGTTTGACTAATTTTATATTGTTGCTGGCAGACTTCAGAGTTGTACACTATTTTTGCTTCACTGTATAGTTTTTCAGATCTCTGCTGTAGGTGTTGGTTTTCCCATACCCACCCTCCCTATTCTTGTGTTGTTGTTTAAATTTGGAGGCTTTTGCAGTTGCCCGCCCCCACTGTAGACTTGATCTGGGACACTCAATCCAGTCCCATCTCTTTACCTCATTCTACCTAATAGACTCCTTCTGCACTTGTTTTTAGTAATTTTTATTTAATTGCATTTTTAAACTGTTTGGTCTAACATTGCTACATACTCAAGTATGGTAGCTTGCACTGCATTTGAATTGTTTATACTGCAGTTTTAGCTATTTTTCTGTATATATATATATATATATATATATATATATATATATATATATATATATATATATATATATATATATATATATATATATATATATATATATATATATAAAAGAAAAAATATATATACCTTTCCTGTAACTAGTGTAGTCCAGATTCAGATTTGCTGTATCCAGGACTGTATGTAAGCTTCTGAGCCCCCCCCCCAAGCTTTCTGTGTTGGAGGGAAGCCTTCTAGCTTATCAGTGGGAGTGGTAAGCACTAGGTAACCTATCTACCACATAAGGAGTGGTTCTGGCCCAGAAATTGTAGTTACTGGCCGTTTGGGCAGTTTTTCCATCTCTCTCAACTTTCTGATTTAAAAGCCTGCATTTGCAATTATTTCCCCCTTTCCTGTTTCTAGTTTAGTCCAGATACAGATTCTTAGTTTTAACACTTGAATTTGCTTATTCGTGATCAGCACTGGTTCAGAACTTGTAAGCACTAAATAACCTACTAATTACTATAGCACCCAACCTTCCTCATTACCTAGAGGAAAACAGTTTTGGTACTTACTTTCCTCACTTGCTTAGAGAAAAACAGGTCTTGTACTCACTTTCCTCACTTATCTAGAGGAAAATAGTTTTTTATTCAGGCATGTCCAAGGGTCAGCTCCCAGTGTTCTCCCCTGTCTATCTGATGAATCTGGGCATCTTGGGGCAATGTAGAAATTGCCTCATGTACACAGATAACCCTCTCCTCCTACCACCCAATACTACAACCTGTGAGAGATGCACTTATCTAGCCAAACTGGAAGTAAAGCTCTCTCCAATCAAGACTGAACTTGACAGTCAAGAGGAGAAGGTAAACACTTGCACCACACCACACTCATCACATAGTCTCACTAAATCTACACCACCAAAATCCAAACATAGAAACACAAAAACATTTGCGGAGGCTCTCAATAATAATATGCTCAAGCAACAGAGACCTCCAAAGCAGAAATGCAAGCAACCTCCACTCCCCCCAACACAACCCAAATGGCACATAGCCTGCAGACTCAGTGTGCCACTCAACCACAGCCCAATAAGGCAAAACAACGTTCCCAACACACTAGTCATAGGTGACTCTATAGTCAGGCACACTGATGTCCCACTCACCAGGCTGAACAAGGAGAAGGTTACTGTCAGCTGCCTGTCGAGTGTCAGGATCCGCCACATAACCCATGTACTCAGGTCACTCTACAACAAATACAAATATGACTCTGTCATTGTCCATGTTGGTGTGAAAGACCCGAGATGTACCTCCCTGGACTACATGAAAAGAGCCATGGAAAAGCTCTCTGATCTTGTAGCCCAGGCAGGTATGACCCTAGCCCTGAGTAGCATTCTGCCATCACCCAGAATGATGCCGCAGTACAAGGACAAAATGATTGACATCAACAATTGGCTAAGCTTCCTGCCATTCTAAAGGGATCCAGTATCTGTCTGCCTGGGATGACATGGTCAACAGACCACGATGCTCTGCCAGAGATGGCCTGCACCTGTCACCCCTGGGATTCCGGACACTGCCTAAGGTTCTTGCCGCCCCTATAGTGCCTTTTTTAGGCAAGGTTCAAATGACAAATTCACCACCGTAACAGAACAGGCAAGAAAACTGAGGGTGATGCTACTCAATGCTAGAAGTCTAAATCTCAAAATGCACTCACTCGAGGCACTCCTTAAAATGGAGAACATTGATATCTGTGAAGTGACTGAGACCTGGTTCAAGGGTCCAGAGAGCACCCCTGCACTACCAGGCTATAACTCATACCACACTTTTCGGCCATGTAACCAGGACAGGAACATCAAAGGTGGAGGTGTGTCCATATTCATTAAGGATATCCACACCTCCAGGCTAGTTGCTCAGCAAAATGCAGCCAAGGTTATCCAAGTGCAGCTAACTCTGGGCAAAACTGCAATCCAAATTGTAGCTTACTACAGATCACCCACCATGCCCCAGGATTCCCAATCCTCTTTTCTTGATTTACTGGAAAATATTAGGGTTCAACGAAACACCCTAATAATGGGCGATTTCAACTACCCCACCATTAACTGGGAAAACTACTCATGTACCAACTCCTTCACTCACCACTTTCTGGAATTCATAAACTTCAGTGCCCTGGATCAACTTATCCCCACTCCTACCAGGGGCAACAATATCCTAGATCTAGTCATTACCAACATGAGTGACTGATGTTCCATACCTGAAGTCAACGCCTCATTGGTCCGATCTGACCATAAGTTAATTACCCTAGATATCCACATCCTGCCCCCACCCCGCATTAAGGAAACCATGGTAAAAAATTTCTCCAAAGCCAACTTCATGCTTCTTAAGACAGAAGTGGTGAACTTAATGACACCCATGCCGATGGACAATATAGTTACGACTAATGAATCCTACACAATTGCACCTTATAAGCACTTACATGAGTGCATGGATCGTGCTATCCCAAACAGAACCAAGACGCTATCCTCCAAAAAAAAGGAAGCCAATCTGGTGGTCCCCCACCATAAACAAATTGTACAACAAAATAAAGAAACTGTTGCAAAAGAGAGTAAAATCCCATGAGTGGAGGAGCTCCCTGGTCAGCCTCAGTAAGAAGCTGCGATCCCTGATAAAATCCTCCAAAGCTAGTTACAAAAACAAAATCGCCACCGATTCTAAAGACAACCACAAAGCATTCTATAGCTATGTCAAGAATCTCAATGGCAACACTCAGATCTGCTCTGAGTTACAGCCCAATGGCACTAAATATACAGACCCAACTGATATTGCCAACATCCTGGCAGATAGGTTCAGTGCTAACTTTACTCCCCTCTCACCCCCTAAAGAGCCCATCTTTATACCAGAAGAATGCAAAGTTCCTGTAATCATGGCTGCACAGGTAAAAACCACACTCTCCAAAGCCAAGAACACAGCATCCATGGGACCAGACAACATCCCAGGCTGTGTTCTACATGAACTACAGAATGAACTGGCACCCCACCTGAGTACCATGTTCAGTCATAGCCTCACCTCAGGCTTTGTGCCTGCTGAATGGTGTACAGCAACGGTTATCCCACTCCACAAGGGGGGGAGCCACCACGGACCCCGGGAACTACTGCCCCATTAGCCTGACGAGTCTGGTCTGCAAGGTCATGGAACGTATCATCATGGAACTTATAAACAAAGGCATTGGTAATCTCCAAACTCTGGACCCCACCCAGTTTGGGTTTGTAAAAGGAATATCATGTCTCCAAAACCTGATAGACTTCTTTGAAGCAATCACGAAAGCTGTAGACAAGGGTAAGGTGGTTCACACAGCATATCTAGATCTTGCCAAGGCTTTCGACACCATCCCCCACTCTGGAATTATAGATAAACTCACTAAACTAGGTATAAATCCCTATGTCACAAGATGGGTTGCCAACTGGCTCACTGCCAGAACCCACACAGTGAAAGTAGCAGACTCCAAATCCGACTTCAGACCAGTGACAAGTGTAGTACCACAGGGTTCAGTCCTGGGTCCTCTCCTGTTTGGTGTCTACTTCTCTGAAGTACAAGCTAACACAGAAGGTCTTTGGCTAATGAAGTTCACAGATGACTGCAAACTAGGAGCCATAATCGAAACTCCTAACGATGTGGACATCTTACAAAAGGGCCTCACTGAGACAGATGCCTGGTGTCAAAGCCATGGCCTCAAGCTCAATGCCAAAAAGTGCACTGTCATCCCCTTTGGTAAAAACTCTGTACCCATGAACTACAACATAGGCGGTAGTATACATAACACCAAAAATATGATAAGAGACCTTGGGACACAGGTGGACAGTAGTCTCTCCTTTGATAATCACATCGCCACAGTAGTCAGGAAATTCTTCTACATGGAACACCTCATCACAAAAGGTTTCTCATCCAGAAAAAAAGAGGTCATTGTCCCACTCTACTCATCACTCATTAGACCCATTATAGAGTACAACACCCCTTTTGGTATGTACCTCACAAGACATCTACAACAACTGGAAAGGCCACAGAAATACCTCACAAAGATGAATAGCAGCCTCAAACAGATGCCCCACGCAGACCGTCTCAAAAAACTCCAGCTTTACTCCGTTGCATATTGCCTACTCAGAGGTGATCTCTGCCTAACATACAAAGCTATGTCAAACCCAGAGCTGTTGGACATGCTCCACTTAAAGAAATCCCAATCCCTCCATGCTACACGCTCTAGGGACCTAAACCTTGTCACCACAATAAACAGAACATGCTAGAGGGATAGATTTCTGTCCCAGAGACTTACCATACTCTGGAATAATCTACCTGTCTATATCAAACAAAGCTCCTCATTAGCACTCTTCAAGAAAAATCTTGATAATTGGATGGGAAGTAGGAAATTCACCCCAGGGATCACTTCTGTGGCTCTGCTCGACAGTGGCACAGGAAAATCATTTTCTTGGGTGGCAAAAGCCAGGGTACCTTTTTGTCTGGGCTTATATAGGCCCCAGGGCTGATAGCCTAGTACCTACCTATGAACCTATAATTAACAACCACTGCCATGCAGTACATTTCATTGCATCACACAGTCTCTGGTGTCAGTTATATAGGAAGCAGTTTTAACACGTAATTATGTAAAGCAGTCCCAACAGTCTGTAAAACTCTCTGGATAACCAAAACTGATGTCCTAACAGCATGAATTTTCAAGGCAGCAGTGCACTTTAGAAAGTCAATAGAAAGTAGGTAATTTCATTTCTTAATTAGAATCATTTTACCTAGACTAGGACTTAAAAGAACACAAATGAATAGCTTCATATAGCAACTCAGCATATTCATATATGGCTAGCTCATAATCTGGGTAACTATAGACAATTAGATACTGAAGATTTTTTTTAATTGACCTTTGAAATATTGCACATTTATTATCACAGCATAACAGCCTTTAGGAGCCCCTTTAATGATAAATCCACATTAAACATTTAACATGATTGACAAATTCCTTATATTATTGCATGTATTTGCTGAAAGTTAGAGAAGTTTTTAGTACATTTTATTTATATGTGATATTTGCTAGGAGGACAGCATATTCATAATGATCCTGTCATTTTTAACAGTCTTGCATGCCCCAAGCATTGTTCCAGAAGCTCTCAGAGTTAAATGTGAGAAAGGGTGCATTGAATGGAGTACACGAGTCTGATGAAGCAGACTAAAGATGTATAGTCAATTCAGTTACAAATGACTAGTTTCTTTCGGGTAGAGATCTGCAAGGTCTGAATAAGGCTGTAAAATAGCACATTATGTGCTACACACGGTATAAACATTGTTACAGTCATGAAAAATACAAAATGTTTTTTCAGCCTTGTTGATAATTTGGAAGTTTGGAAAATCAAGCTAAATAAGGAAGCTCCAAGGTATCTACATTTTATTTGCCTATAGGAAATAAAGTCACCTCAGACCACCATATAGTATTTCACAAGCACTCAAAGTGTTTCACACAGATAATGTGCAGATGATTGTTAAGGTATTGCTCTGTAAAGCAAATTTCATGTTCTGACAATCTCTTCCTTAAAAAGTAAGGCTGATTTATTTCACAATAGTGCTTTTCCATTATAACATTTTATGTCAATTTCTTGATCTTTTTTCTCAGTCCATCTCTGAAATTCTTTAAGCTTCTTGGCTGCAATGGGAAAATGATGTACAATATAGTTAACCTCTAAAAAATCTCCAACAAGGTATTTCTTTTCCTTTAAGTATGAATTAGTCAGAATATCTGCTACAGTAATTTGATCTATGTTATAATGTACTCTTCTGTCCTAGTTAAGCAACTATAGTCACATTCTTTGTTACATTCATGGTGTCTTGTGCAGAGATTCAGTGAATATAGTCCTTAATGTCATATTATCCATCCCCACATAAACTCTTTTTTTCTCTAAGTTAATTATTGATTTCTTTCACAGCCATAAGCAAATGAAAGAGTCTCTTTTTCTCATTTGGTGTATAAGTTTTCCAGCAGTCAATAAAAGGTTTTGAATCACAGACAACTAGTTTCAGCTTTTGCATAATCACTGCATCAGTAATCAGTGGAAGGTAAAATCAGGACAAGCAACTCAGAGTTTAAATCATTGTAGCTTCTACCAAGGGGGTGAAGTTAACGCTAGAATAAAGAGGAAAAGGTTCTTATTGTAGGTATTATACTTTACTTAAGGGGACACCATGTTTCTCCTTGAAGGAGGGCAGTAGAGGAAAGAAATAAGTATGCATGAAAAAATGTTTGTAAATTATTCAGGATATATGCTAAACAGTGAATACATCTTTATCTATACTGATGTCTGTGTAGGCACCTTCCAAGAGTAAAACAATGCCCTGGGGAAAAATGTGTAGTCATAAGCAGGTTATATCCGAAGAAGAAATGGGAATGTTTGTAGGAAATGGTAAGTAGTATACATATTTTAAAATGCAGGTAGAGTTTAGTATTAAAAATAAATGTGCACATAGTTGATGGAAGCATAAACCAAGAACCTTTTCATCTGAGTAAAGTGCCAAATTAACCCTGAAAGTTTAACTTAGAGCAACTCACTGAAAAAACATTTTTTTCTTACAAGAACTTTCATTCAGTTCTGGTCTCTGTCCCAGTATCATTTTTAACAAAGTGTGACAGGAATATGAAAATATCCTTCCATAAATACTGCATCTCAAGATAAATTAACCAATGCCATGTTCTTAATCTTTTTGTCAAGGTTAGCCTCCCTTAAGTTGCAGAAATGACTTTGAGTGTGCTTTAAATGAAAATATGCTTCAGGCCTCCTTCAGCACAAGTACTTTTATTGCACTGCACATAAACATATTCATAGGTCACATCATGGCTGGAGAAATTTAAATGATAGGAATGCAACAGAGACAATCAATGTATTCAGAAGAGTCAGGCTTTTTATAAACAGAAGAAAATGTATGACACTTGTATCATGTTTACAACAGAAGTCGCCTTTATTAAAGATGCTACATATAATGTGCTTCACAGTAAAGATGATGCACTTTTTTCATAGATTAGTACTAGGCTAACGGCCCTTGTGGGTCATTTTAAGCCTAGCCAATTATCCCATCTGAGAATCAAACCCTGCACCTTGCATCTGTAAGTTAAACACCTTAACTGTTATGCCAACCTCCCACATTTGAATAAATCTTTTTTTTTTCATGTACAATTCAGAATTCTAACAAAGATATCCCTGGAAGAATGTGCAAGGGACGCATAACGAACTTGAAGCATTATTCATAGAAATTGATAACTAGTTTGCTGTTATTGATCATCAATATCTCATGCCCTCTCCTTTCACCATCATGAAGAGGTGTACCTAGCCCTGCTTACTGTTTCTTCTTAGTGCTGCTTATTCAGTGAATCATTTTGCAGGTATTTTAAAGGACTTTCTTTTGAGGATAACCAGCTCTTTCAAACAGTTGTATCAAGGTTTGATGTATAATACTTGGGCTGCAATGTAAAGCATTGCATTTGTCCACAGTAAACAAGTATATTGAAAATAAAGAAAAACTGCCTTTATCCCTTATGTTGTTACAAATCATATGCAATTAAATATATATGTATTAACAACTTTCCATCCACTTTTAGCATATCTCACATAAAAAACAGCTTAAAGTTTCAAGTTCATGCACACTTGAACTTCAAGTGGAATGGGCCCTGGCATTTTACAGTGATCAAAGATTTTAAAGGACGACACTCTTTTATAAACTTAGCTCAGAGTTATTTTTATTTCTTAAATTATCACCGAGGTTTAGGTTACTGCATAAAAACTCTTCATTACATTTAAACTTTCTTCATTTCCATCTCTTTGTGTCACGGGTCTTACGAACTATAATTTTACCTATTCAGATATCATATTGTCCCCAAATGAAATTTGTCTGCGCTAATATAGCAGAGGAGACCACTAACCACAACTTTATTTCTTGAATGAGAGTCTTGTCAAGGACAGTGAAGAGCTAAAAATTATACTTATAAGGTAAAATGTGAACTTTTTCCCAAATATTAATTGGGATTTTGGTCATTTGTAATAACTTAAAAGCAAACATTATTTATACTAGAGTACAGATTAACACTTGTTTTTGTCCAGTGAATTATTAGTATTATGTATGCATATCAGTGCAGAAATTTAAGGGCAGTACGAGATATTAAAAGGTTCATGCAGATGCCTTTTCAGGTCTCTGAAGTATGAAAAGACAGTCATAGAAAATCAAGTTGAAATTGCATCACCAGCAGTGTTTACAACAATGTGAGGGTGATGTGCACATTGGCTGGAACTTTAAATGAATTGTTTCAGTTGATGGCCTTTCCACAGAGATTTTGGTACACCACTTAAAGCTTTTCAGAGGTGTACCACAGGCATATTATATGAGTAACTGACTAATAATTAAAGAAAAAAATATTTCCCCAGTAAAGTCTATGAAACCAGTGTCTCACAATGTAGTCATAAATTAATGCAAAAGATTGTATAAGCTCCTGTCCCAAGCTCTGTAATGTTGAAATAATAGAAAGTACATTGTGAGGAAAGGGGTAATAGAATGAAATACAAACCCACACCAGTATGGTGGCCCCAATCTGGACATGGGGGAGGGGGGATGACATAGTGATACTGACTTATTACAAATGCCCAGAAGCTCAAGATAAGAAGAAACCATCATGCGTTTCTGCATGGAGTGTTCATTTAAGAGAGGTAGGTGCTTGTTTCAGAATGTATCTAATGTCCTGACATCTTGTGTCTACATACCTCTGTCTGATTACCATACAGAATTATTTCTGGTAATCTGAACTGATAACAAAACATCACTACTTTGAATTACAGGAATAATAATTTTGAAACCAGCTTCTTTCTACAGGACCTTGAATTTCATTAATTTAGACGGCTTTGTGGTTTTGGCTCTTCAGAGAGACAATGAATCAGTTAACCGCATTCTAGTGAAATGTAGTATAGAATAAAGTGCAAAGAGTGAAGCTGATCTAAAAAATGTTGCTACTGTTTCCCAGAATATTTCCTTGAAATGTAATGTTAATCAAATCCTACAGGCACACCTCACCTGAATGAACCTGCTTCAGAAAATAATACAATGTGATTCAGATATAACTACTTCCTGAAAATTGCATTTCTTACACGATACCTTTTATAATGACAAGAAGAAATGTATAGAATTTTACTAATTTATACAGCAATTATGGCAGAAACTAAATGAAATTAAAGCTGAGAAGGGGTAGGATTTTTGAGACGTGGTTTGTACAGTAATGGACAGCTGTCTCAAGCACAGAGCTGAATTCAGTCGGTTTAAAGTATTATTAGTGGGACTATTAAAAATATCCTTTTTAAATTTAGAAGACTAATATAACCAGAAAATGTCATTAAATACTGGGTAAACAAAAAGTGTATTACCAAGTTATACCAATAAATTTTAAGTCACTATACAGAATGAGTGCTGTAAATTAGCAACAGTAGTTAACACATGCAGATAAGGGGAGCTGATTAGTTTTTAGTTTATTTTTAGGTTCTGTCAAAAAAAGTTCCAATTATATTGAAGCAATTTTCTGAAAGAAAACTAAATGCAACTAAGAAAGTTAATTCAGTCTTTGCACATACTATAACATAATAGCATAGTATCAGTTCATTTACTGAGCTGCTGAAAAGCCATAATTATTTTTGATGACATCATAATGAGTTAGTAAAAATACTCTTTCAAGCTCAATATTTTTCCAACAAAGGCAATTCTTAACATGTTAATTAAGAAGATAGTCTTTAAAGGGCAAGGTAGATATTAAACTCATTTAATGCATGTAAAAATTGTCTTTCATAAATGGAATATTTTATTCCAAAATTGTTCATTATATGGTGAGACATAACATTAAAGGTACTAAAATACAGAAACAAATGGGACATTAGGTCATTTAGGTCACTTCTTTATTACAGTGAAACAACTTATGTAAACATGTGTCATGTACTGTTCTTCACCATTCACCTTGTTAATGACATCACCCACATGGCCTGTGTGATATAATGTAGTATACACTGAAAATGAACTGTGAGAAATAATGTTCAATTTGGTCTTCTCTGTAACTAGACATAACCAAAAGCACACATGTTACTGACACACAATTACACCTGTAGTATATTTATTTTTATTTATTTCAGTTTGTTAACCGGGAAAGTCCATTGGGCCAAAGGTAGCCCATTTTCAATGGAGGCCCGAGGAGAAAAGTTCCAGACAGAAAGACAATATACAATGTTTTAGTCCAGCATATAAGACCAGCAGTTTAACATTCAATATACAGCAAGACAAAATTATACACATATTGAAATATATGAGCTGAGTCAATCACATAAGATATTTACAAAGACAATAAATTCACGTTCATTTAATACAATATATGTTTTTAGAAAAGGAATTTTAGAGAGAGAAATTGAAGCTGTGGGAGAGATTGTGAGTAAGATAGAATAGGGACAGGTGTCTGGAATAAGGTAGGGTGGGTACAGGAGCACTCCCAGAGGGAGGAGAGGTGAGAGTGGAGTAGGGTTTTAAAGGAGGGTAGGTTTGGGGTAGTTCTAATATGAGGGGGAAGAGAGTTCCATAATCTAGCAAGGGAGATTGATAGTAGAAGTTACCCTGGTGCGTGTAAAGGCTTGTAAAGTTCCAAGAGGTTCTGATTTGTGGATCTAAGTGTTCTATGTGGCTGGTGAAGTTTTAGAGAAGAGGAGAGTGATGCACAGTTAGAAGGTTTAAAAATCATCTTGTGTGCTGTAGTTAGTTGAATGAAATTTAGGTAGCCTGGGAGTTCCAGTCAATTTAGAGCATGGAGGGAGTTACAATGATGAGTAGAGGATTTGGATCCTGTGGCAAACTTGGAAATTTTATTATAGCATAAGGAAAGTTTAGATTTTAGGGATGACTGGAGATTAGAGAGTAGTGGAGCTCCATACAAAAGGGAGGGTAAGAGGTAGGTGGTAGATAGGAGTTTTCTAGAAGACAGGAAAATGTAGCATCTGTGTCGATAAAGCATTCCACGTTTTTGATGGGTTTTTTAATATTGGTTTGTAGGTGGATGTCAAATTTTAGCTGGTCATCGATAAGGAAGCCCAGAAGTTTTGTATGGGGAACTATTTCAATAGATGTTTTGTTTAGGCTAAGTATAGAGAAGGATGCTTTGTCAACAGCAGTATGTCTAGAAGGGGTAAAGATCATTATTTTGGATTTGGAGACATTTATGGCTAGACGGTTGTCAAGCATCCAGGACTCAGTGTAGGAGAAGGCCTCTTGAGTAAGGTTTATTAATAAGGGAAGAGTTTTGGCTGAACAGATGATAGTAGAGTCATCTGCGTATTGTACCAGTTTAGTATTGGGGACCTTTTGGTGGAAATCATTGATGAAAATGTTAAATAGTAAAGGACCCAAAATAAAGCCTTCGGGTACACCTGTTGGGGTGTGAAGGAAAGAGGAAGTGCAGTAGTTCTATTTTACAGCTTGTTCCCTGGCTGAGAGATAGCTGGAGAACCATTTGATAGATGAAGAGGAGAGATTAAGATGGGAGAGTTTAGAAAGTAGAAGCTCATTAGAGACAGTGTCAAAAGCTTTGGATAAGTCAAGAAGGAGGGTAGAAACTATGTTCCCAGAGTCACGAGCAGAGTTGATGATTACGAGGAAGGAAAGAAGGGCAGTGGTGGTGCTATGTCCTGGTCTAAACCCGTGTTGGGTAGGAGTTAGTAGTTGGTTGTCCAGTAGGTAGGGTAATAGTTGGAGGTGAATACATTTTTCGAGTATCTTAGAGATAGGGGATAGGATAACAATAGGGCAAAAGTTGAAGATTGAACAGTTTGTACCTCCTGTATGGAGGGGGATGATGAAGGCTTTTTTCCAGAGGTGTGGTATATAGGACTCCTGAATCGAGCAATTGATTAGTATGTTGATTGGAAGGGCTATGCTATCAGCAGCTAGTTGGAGAAAGTTGTATGGAATGTCATCTTGGGCATTAGAGCAAGGTTTCAACTTTTGCAGGAGCTTTTTTATAGTGTGGGTAGGAATGGATTTGAGAGTAAATGGGGAGGACTCAGGGTTCTTGGGTGTTGAAATTTTGGTTTCAGTTAAGTTGGGGGGGATATTGTTAGGGAAAGAAGAGGTGAGTTTGCCTATGGAGTCAATGAAAAAGGAGTTAAATTAGGTAGCTAGGTGGAGGTCTGGTGCGTCTGGGTCAGGGCAAGGGTTCTCTTTTTTGCCTGGGGATAGTATTGTTGCAATAGTATTCCAAAATTTTTGGGAGTTGGTTTTATGATTATTTTGAAGTTTAAGGTAGTAGGATTTGTGATCAGTGGCTATTTGTTTGCAATTGTGCAATTAAAACAAATAGTACTAATCTATGAACCTATAAAAGAAAGAAAATGTTAGAATTGGAGTTTATGAATATCTTGATCTAGCCATAACATTTTTTCCCTCTTTTAACCAGGTTAACCCACCAGACACAAGCCTCTTTTCAGAAGCAACCTGGTGGCACTGAACGATTAAAGGACTGATTTAGAGGCTTACAGTAGGCAAAGGTATGCTGAGGAAAGTACAGTTGTGTACACTTACCATAAACGTAGATGTTCGAGTGTCTTCACTGTTGCAGTCATGATTGTAGGGTTCTCCCCTGCCGGCAGGCAGTCCTCGGTCGGCCAGAATCCCAAAGTCTGGGTCCGGTGTCGGCTGTTCAGCCATGCTCCCTGACGTCAGAGCGCCAGGAGTACAAAGCTGACAGCCGATGCCATGTTCTTCCAGTTTTTCTTGCCCCAGATGTCAGGAGTCCCAAAATGAGTAAGGTCCCATATCCTTTGCAAATACACCTCAGAAGAATGGTGAAAAAAGGAACCACACAAAAGTAAAAATAAGAGGGACGAGTGCAAAACAAAAACTGAATGAAATATGTAAGGAGAAAATACCACCCTGGACACAGAAATAAATATAAAGTTAGCACTTTCGTTTATAAAATATATAAACTTCTTCAGACAAAAGTATACAGGAAATAAACCATTTAAATAAGCATTCAAGAAGTGACATCATTTCCCATTCAAAGAAAAAAGTCACAATAAAAGTCCCATTAAACATCAAAATAAAAGACATGCCTCAGAATAAGATATCCAACCACACAATAGACCCATTGAACAAAACTTTAAATAAAATCCTAAACACTACAAATATATGCATAAAATAAATATAGAAGTTAGAATATTTAAATAATTGACCACAAAAATACAATAATAAATGTTATCTACATAAAGACTTCAGTTTCAAAACACTCATGATAGAAATAGTGTCATTCAGTCCAGGTGAAACTGAAGCATTCAACTTAAGTTGCCATAAAAGTTCTTTCTCCTCAAGTTGCAAGGAAATCGGACCTCCCCTAATGTTTTCAACAACCCTATCAATGATTAAAAAACAAAATTCATGTGTGGGAAAGGCCAAAATATGTCTAGCCAGGGCATTTGTAATATTTGCTTTAGAAATGGCGTAAAAATGTTCATAAATTCGATTTTTAAAAACCCTATCAGTTTTGCCAACATAGAAAGACGGGCAATTCTGACATAATGCCAAGTAGACCACCCCTCTTGTGTTGCAGTTGTATTTATCCGTTAAGTAATATTTTTTCTTATTCATCATAAACATGTTGGTAACACATATAAACTTACACCAACGGCATGATCCACATTTAAACATCCTACAATGTGGGCGGTGACATTTATAATTTACTGTTTCAAGGATAGTTTTTTAGTTCCTACCTTTTTTAAAAATTACAAGAGGCCTTTCACCCACATAATTTCTTGTTGTACTATCCTCGACTAAAAAGTACCGGTTCTTAAAAATGATATCCCTCAAA
Source organism: Protopterus annectens (assembly GCF_019279795.1). NCBI lineage: Eukaryota > Metazoa > Chordata > Ceratodontiformes > Protopteridae > Protopterus > Protopterus annectens. The sequence goes on from NC_056743.1 coordinate 117,346,724, forward strand.
AAGGGAGTATCCTTAGAAAAAGTGGTAATAAAACCCAAATTTCCAAAGTTGTTGTTATTTTCATGCTCAAATTGCTGTGTTAAAGGAATCAGTGTGTTAGGTGGATTCATAATATCATTAACACACTTGAGATTCTCATTTCCAGATGAAATAACATAACTTAGAATTGGTTTAAAGTAACCATATGTCCTTTTAGATGTAACCTCAAAAATGAGTTCATCCAATAAGTTAATAGGGTAACCTCTTTTCATAAATATGTCCCTTAATAAACTACACTCATCCAAAAAATCTTCATCTAAAGTTACCATCCTAGCTGCCCTAACTAGTTGTCCCTTAACAACTCCCTTCTTCTGATGGAAGGGGTGGCAGCTAGAAAAATGGAGGAATGCATTTGAGTAAGTGGGTTTTCGAAAAATCCTAGATGTAAATGTGTGTAAAACAAAATTTTTGACTAATTTTACATCTAAAAATGAAGTCTCTTTTTCTTGAAAGTCCCAAGTGAAGTCCAAGAAATCAGTGAAATCAGTAACTTTTTCAATAAATGATGCTGCGGAATGTCTATCGCCCTTCCAAAGAATAAAAATATCATCCAAATAATGGGTATATAAAGCAGCCTTACTCTGGAAAACAGGGTCTTTAAATAAAAAAATGTGTTTCCCAAAATGCCATTACTGTATTGGCAAAGGCTGCACCACAGGGAGATCCCATGGCTACACCTGTTTGTTGCAAATAGAATTTAGATTCAAAAAGGAAATAATTGTTAGCTAAAACAAGTTCCAGTAAATATATGACCAAATCAATAACATGCCCATACATTTTCTGGTCCAACATAAAATCCCTAACCCATTCACATCCAAGGTCTTGTGGTATACAAGTCACAAACATCGATGGTAAAAAAATTTAAATCTTCATCAAAAGGAAAACTATTTAAAGAATCCAAAAAAGCCCAGGAATCCTTGCAAATTTGTTTTTGATTTTTTAGTAAATCTTTTAGTTTACAGTCAATTAATCTGGCGCACCCATAAGTGATAGATTGCCTACCATCGATGATCGGACGAAAAGGGGGTTTATTTAAATTCTTATGGACTTTTGGCATCCCAAATAATGTAGGAATAACTGGGTGTGTAATGTTAAGAAAATTAAATAAGTCAATGTCAATGCGGCCTTCAATGAATAAGTCATTAATGAAACCTTTAAGTTTACGATAGGCTCCATTAATTTCATTAAGAGAAAAACATATATAAGCTGCACTGTCCAAAACAAGCAACATATTAGTTGTATAATCAGCCTTATCCATAAAGGCCAAACCACCCCCTTTATATGGTTTACATATTCGTATGTTAGCAAACTTTAGGCTATTCAAAGCATCTTTTTCCTCGAAAGTAAGATTGTCATCCAAAGAATTAACTGGATAATGTACATTTAATAAACTTCTAAGGTCATTCTCACAAATTTTTTTCAAAAAGTGAAATAGAAGGATGTAAGGGTGTGTTAAAAATGCTAGCCACTTTGAAATCTTTAATAAGACTAGGAGTATTAGTAAACATCACATTCAAATTTAATTTTCTAGTAAAAAGTCTTTAGGTTAATCAAGGACCTAGCAATATTGCTCCTAAATGCAGGAACAAATGAAAGACCTTTTGCCAAAATGTCCACAAGCAATGGGTCAGGTTCAAAAGAGGAATAATTAAAAATTTTAAAGTCCTTGGTAGCATTAGTTATAACAGTCACAGAATCTTCTACATTAAGAGTCCCAACTGAAATTTCACCAGGAGGACCCAAAGAGGTTATCTCTTCCTCCTGTTCTGAAACTTCCTTTTCTTCTGATTCTGAAAACGAGGGGCACGTTGCTGCCCTGCGTTGTTTGAATTCCTCTGGTTCTGAAAACCCTGCTGTTGGTGAAAGTTAGAACTAGAATCACTATTGGCATTCCTATTAGCTAGCCTTTCACTCCTTCTAACCGGAGAGCCAACATTTCTATTCATACTGCCAACATTATTGTGGTCAATACAATTATTATCAAGTTCAAAATGAGAATCATCGCCACAAACATCAACAATTACACTTGAACTATTCCTTACATCATTCACAGGGTTAGAAGGGGGCAAGGGGTAAGCCAAACCCTTGTTATATGCTAGCGAATCCCTGTTCAATTTTTTAATTTTATTCACTCTAATTTTGTTCAATGCATTATCTAAACTAGAAAAAATGTGTAAAAAGTCAAATTTGTATCTTTGAAAATCCGTGTCCGACCTGATAGCATTATCCAAGTCTGTTAGTTCGTTCTGTAAACAGTCTATTTGCTTCTGATAATTTTTTAACAAACATTCAATGAATTCAAGTCCTTGTTGGTCAAATAAGTTCAACAATTCTTTGTGGAACGTAGAGTTTAAAATAATACCAGTGGGAAAACGCCACTGTCGAAGTCCCTTTGGGACCTGCTTCCTTTTGATACATTCAGTAAGATACTGAATTTCAATCTGAAGCTTTTTAAACTTAAACAATTTAATGTCAAATATTTTTAAGTTATTAATTATGGTGTTCTCGTTCTCACAAGAGAAAAATAAGAGGGGACAGGAGGGAGGGAAACCCAGACTGCAACAGTGAAGACACTCGAACATCTACATTTATGGTAAGTGTATACAACTGTACTATGTTCATCGTGTTTCACTGTTGCAGTCATGACTGTAGGGTAGAATCCCAAAGCAGAAAGAAAGGAAGGTGGTCATAAAGCAGAAGGGGCGGCTAAAAGGCCCTGCAAGACTGCAGAAGCAAAGCCTGCCCTAGACTTAGAGTAGAGAGGTAGATTGTAGTGCTTTGAAAAAGTATGCACTGAACTCCAAGTTGCAGCTTCCAAATGTCTTTGGTAGGAACTCCCCTGAGGAAGGCAGCTGAAGTGGCAGCAGCTCTGGTGGAATGAGTCCATACACTCCCTGGGATTTGCTTTCCATAGTGTGAATAACAGAATCTGATTCCATGAGCAATCCATTTAGAAATGGTCTGTTTTGAAATGGCTTTACCTTGGGAACTTGAAGCATAAGAAACAAACAATTGCTCTGATTTTCTGATGTCCTTGGTTCTGTCCAGGTAAAAACGTACTTGTCTGTGCACATCCAAGGAATGTAAGATCCTTTCCCCTTTATTTTGAGGAGTGGGAAAAAAAGTTGGCAAGTGAATAGTTTGATTTAAAGCCACTTTGGAAACCACCTTAGGCATGAAAGTAGGATTAGTCCTTAAAGACACCCTGTCTTGATGAAAAATAATATAAGGCTCCACAGCCATAAGAGCTTGCAACTCTGAAACTCTCCTGGCAGAGGTCAGAGCTAACAGGATGGCTGTTTTCCAAGATAAAAACTTGATGTCAGAAGAGGCAGCAGGCTCAAAAGGAGGTAAGATGAGCATTTCCAAGACATAGATGAGATCCCAAGCAGGAATGGGAGGAGAACTAGGAGGTCTTAAGTTCTTAGCTCCTCTGAGAAACTGTCTCGAGCTGGTGGGAAAAGATTGGAGGGTCTGTATTGTAATGAGCGGAAATAGCAGAGGCATGTATCTTAATGGAAGAAAGAGAGACCCTTATGTAAGAGATCTGTCAGGTAAAGTAAAATCAAAGGAATGTTAGGAAGAGGATCAGAATCCTGAGCCTGCATCCAGGAACAAAATCTTTTCCATTTTCCTGAATAAGATTTTCTAGTGCTAGGACATCTGGCTTCTAAAATGACATCCATAACCTGCTTGGGTAGGAGAGAATGAATCAAAGACCCTGGATTAACCAGGCCGCCAGGCAGAGAGTTCTGACATGGGAGTGTAGAACCTGACCCTGGTGTTGGGACAGAAGGTTCAGAGTCTGTGGTAAAACCCAAGGGGGCTCCAGACACAGGTTTTTTAGAGTTGGTTACTAAAACTGTCGAGGCCAATTTGGGGCCAGCAAGATTATCATCTTGGGTTTGTCCTGTTTGATCTTTAATAATACCCGTGGAAGAAGAGGAAGAGGTGGAAAGGCATATCCTGAGAGGTTTCTCCAACTGAATGATAGTGCATCCACTTTCCAGGCTAGTTCGTGGAAAGTCCTGGTGCAAAAAATCTGTAGTTGATGATTGAGGTAGGATGCAAGGAGGTCTATGTGAGGACATCCCCAGACTGCTGTTATCATCCTGAATATTTCGGTGTCCAGCATCCACTCGTGTGGGTCCGAAAGGTTTCTGCTCAGACTGTCTGCCAGGAAGATTTGCTTCCCTGGTAGGAACTGAGCTTGAAGGTCCAGATTGCAAGCTAGAGCTGTGTTCCATAGAGCCATGGCTAGTCTGCAAAGGGGGTAGGAATGAGATCCCCCTTGCTTGTTTATGTACCACATAACTGTGGTGTTGTCTGTCCGTATCAGTAGTTGTCCTGGTTGTAGAAGATTCCTGAAGGCCAATAGAGCTTTCAGAACGGCTAACATTTCTTTTAAATTGATATGCAGGTGCTTCTGATCCTTTGTCCAAAGGCCCTGCATACAGTTGCCCTGAAAATGGGCTCCCCATGCATAATCTGAGGCATCCGTGGTTAGTATCTGAGTGGCAGGAGGCAGACAGAAGGGATTTCCTTTGTTTAGAGTACATGCCTTGGACCACCAAAGGAATTCCTTTTGAAGACAAGGCAGGACGGAGATCAGTATGTCTAAACTGTGGCAATGCTGAGACCATACACTTTTTAGGTACCACTGTATTTTCCTCATATGTAGTCTTGCATATGGTACGAGAAGGATGCAGGAGGCCATGTAACCCAAAGCCTGCAGGAATCTCCTTGCAGATAGCTGAGTTAAAGTTGCCAAGGTCTTGAAAGTTGAAGCCAGCTGTAACTGTTTTTCTTTTGTCAGAAAAGCCATCTGAGTTGTTGTGTTTAGAGAAGCGCCCAGAAAAATTATCTGTTGTGAGGGTGTCAAATTTGACTTTTTTTATGTTTACAGTGAATCCCAGAAACTTGAGAAGATTCTGAACAAACTGTAGATGCTGGAGTAAGACCTCCTTGCTGTCTGCCTGAATAAGACAGTCATCCAGATAAGGGTAAATTTGAATTCCCTTGAGTCTGCAATAAGCTACTACTGGAGCCAGGCATTTGGTGAAGACCCTGGGTGCAGCAGACAATCCAAAGGGCAGCGCAGAGAATTGAAAGTGCCTTGATCCGGCCTTGAACCTGAGGTATTTTCTGCGTTCCTGCCTGATGGGAATGTGTAAATATGCCTCCTTTAAATCCAAAGTTACCATCCATGCATTTTTGGTCAGCACTGGAAGTAGCTGCTGTAGAGTAAGCATCTTGAGTTTTGGTATCTCTACAAAAGTGTTCAAGACTGACAGATCCAGAATGGGTCTCCATGAATTTTGCTTCCTGGGGACTAGAAAGAGCCTTGAGTAAAAACCTTGTCCCATCTCTGAAAGTGGAACTAGTTCTATGGCTTTCATAGCCAAAAGAGCTTCCACCTGGCTTAAGGCCTCTGTCCATTGATGTTTTGGAAGATCTGGCCCTCCGCTTGACCTTGGTAGGGTATGAAAATGGAATTTGTAACCTCTTGAAACCACATCCAGAACCCACTTGTCTTGGGTTATATGAGTCCAATTTAGGTGAAAAAGAGAAAGTTTTCCTCCGAGAGGGGCTTCCAGGCAAGAAGTTCCTGCAGCCCAATAGAGGGAGTCATTGAGTCTGTTTCCTATGAGCTTGCGACCTGTCCCTCTCCTCCCCTAGGGGTGGAAGCAGTCCATTGTCTTGGTCTATAAGAGGCTTGTGTTTGAGGCCTTCCTCGGGAGCGTCTGTATCTACCCCTCTGAGGCCTGTCTGAATTGGGAAAGGATCAATTTTTTGTAGGCCAATTCCTGATAAATCTGGGTGGCTGTACTTGTAAGAAATCTTTAACTGTTTGCACGGATTTTGCCTTGTCCTCCATCATTTTAATCACCTCTTCAGCTTTAGATCCAAACAAAACATTATGCTGAACAGGAGCATCTAATAATTTAGCTTTTACTTGATCTGATAAATTTTGTTCCTTTAACCATGCATGCCTTCTGATTACTGTGCCAGAGGCAGCAGCACTACAAGAAGCCTCCAAGGCATCAAATCCACAGTGTAAACCATGCTTCCCAACTTGTTCAGTGGCATGCATTAAGTCATGTAATTCCTTATCCTCTGCACAGGCGGAAATGGAAGATAGCTTTTGTTTTAAAACAGACAGGAGAAATTGCTGGTATTTCAGCATATGAAACTGACAGTTTAAAGCCCTAATAGATAAAGTAGCAGAAGTGTACACTTTTTTGCCCCATCTTTCTAAAGATCTGGAATCCTTCTCAGTAGGAATGGGGTTTTTAGCAGAAGCGGCCTCAACTCCCTTAGGACCCTGAGAAATGGTTTCAGGGTCAGCAGAAGGGTTAAGTTAGCCTCCGAAAAAGCATCATCCACAATATCCAAAATAGGAGGAATAGCCAGGGGTCTATGTTGGGGAAGAAGAAGAAAATCCCTTAGTCTTTTCTTAGATTCCGAATACTCCTGTCCTTCCCAATGGAAATGTTCCCTCATTTCATGCAAAGTTTCCCCAAAAGAGAAATCCTCAGGGGGAGAGGCTGAAGGAATGGATTCTTCAGCATCAGAATCCTCATAAGGAGGAAAAGAATATTCCTGGTCAGAAGAAGAAACTGAAGAAACAGAAGCCTGATCAGAGGAGCCATAATAAACTTCCTGCCTTGGCCTTTTATCTGGAGGGGGATGTGAACCCCTAATCATAGTAAGTAAGTCCTTCGCCATCTTAAGTAACTGTTTCTGTGACTTGGGAGCCGGATCAGAAGAGGCCTGTGTTGCAGTCTTTGATTTGGAAGGAGTCTTTGCCTTTGTCTTTGGCTTTGCCTTTATTAGAAGCTGAGTAGGCTTCAGAAGCCGGTACCTGCACAGCGGCTCCGGACCCATCCGAAGGAGCATTGTCCGAAGGTCCTGCGACAGAAATATTCAAAGGCCTAGTTGGCTCCTCGTGGGAGTCCATTTCGGCCATCGGTTCCGAAATGGCCGATGACAGGGGCTGCAAAAGCGCCTCACTGATGACGGCCGAACCTGAAGCTGGCTCTGCTTGTACGATATCGTCAGATTTGGACCTCGGAGGCCTGTCTTTGTCCTTGTGTCGTTTGTGAACTCCGGTAGCCGGAACCGTATCCGACGACATTTTGTAATTAAAACGTCTACCGAAGTAATGAAATGCAAAATCGTACCTTCGTTTAATTGTACGTTGATTGAATCTAGCACAAAACTGACAACTAGCTACATCGTGGTCAGGGCCTAAGCAAGGAATACAGTAAGAATGAAAATCCTTATGAGGTATTTGCTTCCCACATGAAATACAATTATTAACTTTTTCTGACATCGGACTGGAGCAAGAAAAAAGTTTCCCCAACGGGGTACTTAGCTTTGAGTAGGAGAAGAAAGTCTTTGGACTAAAGTTTGTTCAGAAAAGATTGTCAGGAGTCAGCCGACCAGCACTTGCAAACTGCTACCACCGCACGGCAAGAAAGACTGGAGAACATGGCGTCGGCTGTCAGCTTTGTACTCCTGGAGCTCTGACATCAGGGAGCATGGCTGAACAGCCGACGCCGGACCCAAACTTTGGGATTCTGGCTGACCGAGGACTGCCTGCCGGCAGGGAAGAACCCTACAGTCATGACTGCAACAGTGAAACACGATGAACATCTTATAGCCTTAACCATCTGCAACACACTGCCAGAACTTCACATTTTACTATGTAACTTAAAAGCAAAAATTAGCACTTGACAAAAAGTATCACTCAGTGAAATCACCTTTCTTGTAAAGGAGATGCCTCACAGTACCCTAGTTTAGAACAAACACATCCAAATATACATGGGGCACCCAGTTATCACTCTGGTCCTTCAAATCTGTCTTGCTTAATCCTATGATTACAGTCAAATCTATTTTACTGATTTATCTCATTAAAAAGTGCACTAGTAAAATCCTCAGGATCAACGCTACTTTAACAGTGTACAGTTTGCAATGGATGGGGTGTTCTGCATACTAAACAGCAAGAGGGCAAAATATCACCTAATTAGCAAGCATTGAAATGGTCAAATTAAACCATATATGTATGACAGAAAATTAACTTCCATGAAAATGTTGGTTGCCATGTTCTTTTTTTTTTTAGGTACCACACACACACACACACACACACACACACACACACACACACACACACACGGACTATTAGTTGATGGATATACATTTATTATACATACACATACTGTATACACACACACACACACACACAAATATTTTATATATATATATATATATATATATATATATATATATATATATATATATATATTGACAAAAAACTTCAAAAACACTGTATAAAATAAACAACATCTTATAACACTGGACAAAACACCCAGAAGCCAGTACTAGTACTGGCTCCTGGGTGTTTTGTCCTGTGTTATAAGCTTTCGTTTATTATATACAGTCTTTTTGAAGTTTTTTGACTATATTTATTATTTTCTCTCAATACGTGCTCTGAGAGAGGTTTTGGTTCCTAGATAGATATATATATATATATATATATATATATATATATATATATATATATATGGATTCACTTCAGATGCTTGAAATACTGAATTTCAGTATCTCGAGCCCAAGAAGTCGAATCCACAAAACAACGAAAAGTAAAAACTGCGAAATTCAAAACCTCGAATACCGGACGTTTTGAATTTTGCAGTTTTACTACACACACAAATACACCATCCACCACACAAACACACACAATCACTGTACTACATGAAAGCAAGCCCCCCTGCACCCCCCACATCCCCCTACTTAAATATTCTCACTCCGAGGTCGCACTACATACAAACACACACAAAACACCACCACACAAGCTACTTTCTCTTCGCACACGCACATCACAGCAACAAAACACACTGACACACACCACAGCCCCTACCCAAACCCTTTAACACACACACGCACTTACCTGAATATATGACCATAGCGGAACTTTAGAAGTGTGAAATTCAAAACCTCCGGTATTCGAGGTTTTGAATTTCGTGCTTCTAAACTTTCACTATTATGTGGATTCGGCTTCTTGGGCTCGAAATACTGAAATTCCAGATTTCAGTATTTCGAGCTTCTGAAGGGAAACCATATATATATATATATATATATATATATATATATATATATATATATATATGTGTGTGTATACACATACACAGTGGATATAAAAAGTGTACACACACCTGTTAAAATGCCAGGTTTTTCTGATATAATAAAACTTTTCCCACCTTTAATGTGACCTATAACATGTACAATTCAATTGAAAAGCAAACAAATCTGTTAGGGGAAAGTATAAAAAATAAAAAACGTACAATAAGCTGGTTGCATAAGTGTGCACACCCTTAAACTAATACTTTGTTGAAGCATCTTTTGATTTAATTACAACATCCAGTCTTCTTTGGTAGGAGTCTATTAGCATGGCACATCTTGACTTAGCAATATTTGCCCACTCTTCCTTGCAAAAGTGCTCTAAATCTGTCAGATTGTGAGGGTGTCTTTTGTGCACAGCCCTCTTCAGGTCACCCCACAGATTTTCTATTGGATTTAAGTCTGGGCTCTGGTGGAGCCATTCCAAAACTTTAATTTTCTTTGGGGTCATTGTTGTGCTGAAAGGTAAAATTCCTCTTCATCTTCAGCTTTCTAGCAGGTGCCTGAAGCTTTTGGGCCAGAAGTGACTGGTATTTGGAACTGTTCATAATTCCCTCCACCTTGATTAAAGCCTCAGTTCCAGTTGAAGAAAAGCAACCCCAAAGCAGGATACTGCCACTACCATACTTCACTGTGAGGATGATGTTCTTTTGGTGATGCAAAGTGTTGTTTTTGCGCCAAATGTACCTTTTGGAATTGTGGCCAAAAAGTTCAGCCTTGGTCTCATCAGACCATAACAAATTTCCCACATGCTTTTGGGAGATGTGATGTATTGTCTTGCAAATTTTAGCCAGGCATGGATATTTTTCTGTGTAAGAAAAGGCTTCCGTCTGGCAACCCTACCCCATAGCCTAGACATATGGAGAATACAGGAGATTGTCGTCACATGTAGTACACAACAGTTTTTGCAGAAATTCCTGCATCTCCTTGAGTGTTGCTGTCGGTCTGTTGGCAGCCTCCCTGATCAGTTTTCATCTTGTCTTTTCATCAGTTTTGGAGGGGATGCCCAGTTCTTTGCAACATCACTGTTGTCCCATATTTTCTCTACTTTTTGATGACTGTCTTCACTGTGTGCCATGGTATATCCAATGCTGTGGAAATTTTTTTGTACCCTTCTCCTGACTGATACCTTTCAACAATGAGATCCCTTTGATGCTTTGTAAGCTCTCTGCAAACCACGGCTTTTGCTGTAGCAGGCAACTGAGTAAATGTCAGGAAAATCCTACTAGGACAGATTAACTTTATTGGGGTTAATCAGAGTCTCTTTAATTGATGGCAGGTGTGTACCAAGAAGACTGAATGCTGTAATTAAATCAAAAGGTGCTTCAACAAAGTATTAGTTTAAAGGTGTGCAAACATGCAACCAGCTCATTGTTTTCTATTTTTTATATGTTTTCCCCTAAAAGGTTTGTTTTTCAATTGAATTGTACAGGGTATAAATCACATTAAAGATAGGGAAAGTTTTGAAATTATTTATTGTGGTCTCATGTTTTTATATAAAAAAATGTCACTTTAACAGGGTGAGTAAAATTTTGATATCCACTATATATATATATATATATATATATATATATATATATATATATATAAGAGAGAGATTAGATATAGATGCGGATAAATACATAGATGTTGATCTACATAAGGATATATTTATATAAAATGTCACTGAGCATGAGAGCTGGCTTAACACTGAGTGGGATAGGGTTGTCAGCCCATTTCTTTCTAATGAAGCACAGAAGGCTTACTATAATTTAGAGTTTCGTAATGACAATAATTATGCCAAACTGAAAGTGAAAACACTGGCACCTAGTGCCACCATACCTGCTTTAAGGGTCCAAGGGTTCAAAATCTGGGTCTATACTTCAAAAAAGCCTCCTGGTTCTCAGATGTCTGGCCTTATTAATCTTTGCTGTGGTTACAACTAGAGGTCAACAACACCGCAAAAGCAGTTAGCTTTATAGAGTTCTTGCGGGTGTTTCTGGACACTACAAGATGGTGGCTCTGACAAGGACATGCTGTTTCTCGTGGTCATTTACTCCTGGACATAAAGTTATGGGAACCTTTTCTGACAAGAAGTACAGTAAGGTTAATGCTGGAATAAGAGATGGGCAGGAAAAATCTCCTAGAAACTTTAAAATGAAGACCAGAAAAGGGATGGAGCTGAATATAAAATGGATCAACTTAAATGCCTTACGTGCAATCAGCTATGATGTTTTGCTCAAACTGTCATTTAAATAACAAACCTACACAGTCTGGTATGTGCACTAACATTGTCTTTTAATGGAATCAGAAGAGTCTCAGGTGGGTTAAGTTGTATTTTTGGATTATATAACTAACAAATTTATAAACTATGAAGTAGAGCAAAACGGAAAATAGTCCAGGCTATGAGGGAAGGATAACAAAAAGGATGCTACCATTACTTCTTACCAGTATTTTGGGCTAAAAAAGTACCCCTTGTAGAGGATAAATAAAGATAGGGAAGAATTTCTACATGGACCTCTAGTACAAAAACCTTAAAGGACACTAGTAGTAGGTAAAGCTAATTTGTAATCATTTGTTAGGATGTCACCTGGGAATGGATAAACCTAAGGCAAGAATACCAGACTAATTTTACTGGCCAAACATAATGAAAGAGGTAAAAGAAAATCTGTGATTCTTGTCCATAATGCCAAAAAACTGCACTCCATTCTGGATTTAGGAGTCGATTGATACCAATTCATATTACAGAAGTGTCACTTGACCATATTACTATGTATAATGCAAGGTCACTAGCAAATGCCAACAATGGATATCAGTACATTCTAGTAATAATGTACAAATGTTATAACATTTCTAGAAGCACTGCCATTACACAAATCTAATGCTACGGCTACCGCCACAGAACTGCTACTGTTATTTCTCGGAAGATATACTTGCTAGTCAGGATACTGCCTTTAGTATTATGTTAGCGATGGAAATGCTTAATAGTTGAAGACATCAGCTGACCATCTGCAGACTGTTGAACTGGAACAGAATGTCAATAAATCATTAAAATCCACACTAAGGAATGTAAATGATATAGAAGGGAAGAACGGTGATTAGTTGTTACCCTGCTTAACATTTTGCAGTGTATATGAAAACGTGAAATGTGTCTTTAAATGAATTCCTTTCTCATGAAACCTATCAGTAAATTATCTGGAGTGATGAGAAGTGATGATTAATTTAGTGAAGTATAAGGGGACATTATCCTACATTGCAGAGATCATGATGTTTCTCAGGCAGAGGTGCACTGTGGGTTAGAACAGGGATTGTGATTGTGGTCTGAAGATAACAGGTGGTTGACAGTACAGTCAGGGATCATTGTATTGATTTAGCCTGGCAGAAAACTTGAGTGAAGATTTTTGCATAGCTGAGCTGAAGGAAAGATCTGGCAGGGTCTGCAGTAATCACCGACGGATAGCCACAAACCAGGAAAAATGACAGTTTTCAGACAGCTTTTTTGTTAGAGGATCTGTAGAAAACTGAACTTGAATGGAATGAGTATTCATAAGGTACTATTACTTTTCTATGTAGAATTTACAAAAAAAAAAAACAAATGAGCTGTCCTTTTCATTGGGTTTTCATTTTGGTCTACCTCATAAACCTGAAGTTTATACAAGTTCTGCCTCTGATGTACATACATCTATACATAGATATTTTGTGACAGAGCTCTACAAGATTTATGTTAGCCCCAAGCTGTTTCTATAAGTTTGGGTTGTATTGGCTTGATGGCTATCAGACTCTTTTAAACAACACTATAGAGCTACACTGTGAAGATGTAAATCATTAGCGTCTATATCAGAGGATTGAATGTTTAGTTAAGCAAATAACTAAACATTGATCACTAATTATTGCACACACAAAACATCGAATGGCTGTTTCCACTCAGGAAAACATTGCTGCTGCCCAACGGAGAAAAAAAAAACACAAATGAAGTGGGGGGGGGTCTTTGCCCCCCACATCACCCCTAACTAAATATACCAACTCCGAGATCGTTCCACATTGAAGAAAGGGCAAACTCCACACAGCAGCCAAACAACTTGGTTTCCTGAGTGGAAACTGCCTTTCGCAGTTTTGTGTGTTTGATTATTAGTGATCGACGTTTAGTTATTCGATTAACTAAACGTTCGATCAACAAATATAGACCCAATCATTAGACTAGTATAGGAGAGGTGCTTTTCAGACCAGAGCTGAAGGAGACTATACACGTGAATGTATTACCTAATAAATTAAAATACAAAGCAGCAAACATACAAACAATACAAAAAAAAGTTTGAAAGAAATAAAAAAACAGTCATATGACTGAACCACAGTCACTAATAATAAAGTGTTTTTTGTTTTTTTTTGTTTTTTTGCAGGCAGGGGCAAGCCCCACTGCATCCCAAACATAAATATACCAACCGTTGTAGCTACTCAACAAAGAAAAACACATATCCATATTTTTAAATTTATTTGAATAAGAATTCTGCAAATACCCAAAACTACAGACAATTTTAAATATTTCTCTAATTATGTTAAAAACTAAATAGAACATGTTTTACATCAATTTGCACTTTCTTAACAATACAAGACATAAATGCACGTTTTGGCATTATTACTGATTGCTCATATCAGCATTCACTCATACTTCAAACTTCACTTTGCTCAAACTGCAGCCCTGCAGAAATGTTCACCTTTATGTACATTCACACATGCTAACTGCAACTACATATATATTTATATGTGTGGCAAAATTATGGCTGCTAAACTAAGACAACACAGTACTGTGAGGTCATGGGATATTGCTGCTAGGTACAGAGGGTGTGTTAGGCTAAAAACACAAGGAGGATCACCACATTAACAAATTAGGAATAACTGCCTTTGGGAATTTTGAAGAGATGATAGTGCCCTGAGATGCCAGATTCCTTTATCCCCCAGAGTCCTGGTTCAAGGAAGGAGTCTCCAGGGAAGTGAAGTGTTAAGGGAAGAGGCAGACTGGAAGTTTTCCCTGCAGTAGCAAGTTAGGGGTTGGAAGTTACCCTGTTTGTGTTAAAGACTGGAGTATACCCTATTTAAAGGATCAAGAAAATAAACATCTGTTGCAAGTCCTGCCAGATAAGGCCAGAAATAATAATGACAGTGAGTAAGCAAAACAGAGGCCAGAGGGTGTGAAACAGAGCCACATTTTGCAAGACTGTATTACTTTTCATTAAGTCATGTAAATAAACCATTTAAAAATGTAAGCTGGTATGGAGAATGCTTCCATGGTTAGAACTACAAAAAAGTACTATACTGGCAGATAATTCAGTTTTGAATGAACTGTAATTTAAAGCCATTGTGGAAAAGGCTCCGAGTTTCTTTTCTCCCCATCAGAGAACACTGCCATTTGTAAAGTTACTTGGAAAGTGCTCTTCAGGAATTTTTTCTTCCCTACCCAGAAATGCAGACTCTGGTAAAAGAACAATTATGAGCTGTTACTAGGTCAAAAAAATTCTGAAAGTAGAAGGAAGCTGTTCTGTGTTGGCTGAAAGGCTGTACTGTTTTTTATTGAAATTTTCAACGGGTAAAAACCCTGTGCTAATACAGAAACGTATTCTGGGGAGAATCATAATGGCAATTTGAAGGGTTGCCTGACGGAAGAAGGAAAAGTGACTGTGGGATATGAAAACTGTGTACTCGTATAAAGAATTGTGCTTGAAATTTCCTTCTGGTAGTCTAAAGGGTTACCTGAGGGAAATATGACTTTTGTGTTTTTTTGTGAAGCTTAAGCAATGTCTTTAGGCAAGACTGAAAGATTGATGTGAACTTAGCACAGACGGCTGCAGCCATGACTAAACATCTACTCCTGTAACAGGTTGTGGCAATCCCTAACCAGCAGCAGACATCACTGGGCATCAAAAAAGCTAGGAGGGGCCTAACGAAACTCAGCAAGGAATATGTATAGGTCTGCCAAATGACTGCCAAAATACATGCCACTCAAAAG
The DNA here is from genome assembly GCF_019279795.1 of Protopterus annectens. NCBI lineage: Eukaryota > Metazoa > Chordata > Ceratodontiformes > Protopteridae > Protopterus > Protopterus annectens. The sequence continues at coordinate 117,361,926 of NC_056743.1, forward strand.
CAGTGGCTACAAACCGAGAGTAGTCTAATGGAATATTTGTTGTGAACACTCAAAAGGCCTAAAGAGACTTGGATGATAGGGATTCCAAGTGTTACAAAAAGTGAAGCAAGAAATATTGGCAAGGGCTGAAGCTTCACTTGAGGTCCAGTATCTTAAGTTTCATACCGGGACATTAATTATGGAGAGATGGATAAGCACACAAAAGACTAGTTTACTTCTTATTTTAAGAACTGTGACTAGAACCATATTTATGTATTTACTTATTTGTCTTTGTTGACTGTGAAAGTCTGACTGGGCAAAGACCATTTTCAGCTGAGGCCTGGGAGAGAAGCTCCATCAGAGTATATTTATATTAACAAGAGAATTTTGACAGTTCCCAGAAAAACAAGTTACATTTTACAATAAAAACAAATAGTAACAAGACGAGTATATACAGAAAACTATTTATATGAACATGTACAAGTGCATACAATTCTCCAAATTCTTGCAAGTAAATGGCTTTATACTTTAGAAGGGAAAACATGATCGTAGCATAGGGTGCATCTAAGTAAGCATGGATAGGAGGTGCAGACATTTTGGGAGTATAGCTACAGTTTAGAGTATGAGAAGAAATAAGAAATTAGAAAAGATTTAGGTAAAGTGAGAAAATGAAAGAAGACTGGATGACTGGCAATGAAGTAGGTTAAGTTGGGAAATAAAGGTAGAAGAAATGCCAGGGTACTGGAGAGGCAGCCTGGTACAGAGTATGCGCATGACCAGGGTTTATTCAGATGTAGCTGCAGGGGGCTTTTAAAGTGTGGTAGTTGTCATTGAGTTTGACGAGTTCTGGGAAAGTGCTCCATATTTTTGAGATGTAGCAGGAATAAAATGAATCTTTGGGTGAGATATTAGACTTGGTTTTATTAAGAAACTTGTCAACAGAGTGGAGGGTTCTTGAATGGGATTAAGGCAGTAAGATATTTGTAGTGTAGGGCATTTACCTGGGTAGTAAATACATTTATTTTCAGATTCTAATTGCAAGTTGGCACAAGGCTTAACTGTGGGGGGGGGTTCTATGTTTGAGTTAGTGGCAAATTTATCCGTTTTATTGTAGCAAGAGGCTAGTTTGGATTCAGGAGTGGTATTTAGGTTACGTAGGGCAGGAGTTGCATAAAGGAGGGCTGGGAGTAAGTAGGTGGATAATAATCTTTGCCCTGCTGTGTCTAAGGTATTGTGTGGCTGTACAGAGGGAGCCCAGTTTATGATTGGTCTTTTTATGGTTTGTAAGATATGGTAGTCAAATCTGAGATTTTCATCAATAACCACTCCTAGGTGTTTACTGTGTGTAACTCTTTCTATTTTAGTGTTGTTTGCTGGTATAATTAGGAAAGGTTGCATTTGGTTGTTACATTGTTTTATGGTAAAGAGCATTCATTTTGTTTTGTTAGGGTAATGGAGCAGGCATGAGTTTTTAGCAAGGTTGCTATAGAGGCAAAAGAAGTTTGGGTTAAATATTTGAGTTTGGAGAGAGCTGGGGCTGCGCATATTAATGTTGAATCATCGGCGTACTGGACAATGCTTGATTTCAGATCTTGCTGCAGAGATAAAAGAAAAGGATTACAATTGAACAGGATTATGTCATCAACATAGGTATCATTGGAAGTATGAGGTCATAAAAACGTTTATTAATGAGTATGGAGAATAATAATGAGCTAAACTTAATCCTTGGTTTCGTCCTTTTAATAGAAGGGTTGATGAGATGATTGAGGAACATATTTTAACATAGAAGTTACAATCAGAGAGATAGTTTTGAACTAGGGTTTAAAATAAAGGCTAATACCATTGTCTAGCTATTCTGGAGATGCAAAATCAACAAGGTAAAGGACTTTAGTGAGGTTGATAAATATTACTGCAGTTAACATAACCCTGTTTATATTCTGGAGCATCTCATCAGACAAAGTCCACAGAACAGTTATAGTACTGTGCCCGGCCCAGATACCATGTTTTTTGAGGACAGGAGACTGTGGTACAGAGAGAGTTGGAAGTAGATTAAATTTTCTAGGATTTGGCCAGGGGTAAGTAAGACAGAGGTGAGCAAGAGATGGGAGGATTTCACTGTGTTTGGTTGTTTGGGCAAGGGCTATCTTGCAAATGTCAGGCATAAGGTTTTGTGCAATACTGAGACTGTATATGTGCTTAAGAAGAATGTAGGCATTATCTGCAGTGGTATATAAACCAGGGAAAGATATCAGTGCCCATTAATACATCAAGTGGAAGTTTCACTAGAAGGGGTTCAATGTCATTGGTATTTGCAGCCTTGAAGTAAAAGGGTGAAATATATGAAGGAGGAGATGGAGCGTATTGGTGACAGTGTGGATTAGTGTTGGGAATGGAGGGAGTTACTGAATTAACTAAGAAAGCCAGAAGGTGTCAGAGTGGTACTTGGCTGTGTCTACAGGCATGTGATTGCTAGTTAGTGCTAGTTAGATGGTTGAATTATTTCCAGAAGAGTCTAGGTCTGTTGAAGAGGGGATGTTATGAAGTTTTAATATTATGAACTTTAGGACACTGAATAGCTTGCTTGGCAAGATTTCTTAGTGGACTGCAGCCTTATCTGTTGCTGCATAAGAGATCATTTCTATAGCTCGACTGTCTAACTTAACACATAATGTGATAATAATTGCCTGGAGTTTCTCCATATAAAGACCAATGGATTTGTGGAGGAAAAATTTAACTAGATTTACAGACAAAAATACATAACCTCAGTAAAGAAAAGGACATAGCAATAGGAGACTCAAAATATGCTAAATGTTTGGCTCAGGACAGAAGGATTAAACAGACTTACTGGTATGTTTTGCCAAATGTCATGAATCATTAAATAAAAAAGTCAGTACAGTCAGTACAGAAAGAGAGGTGAAGTCTTGTCAGAAGGCTAGAGCAGTTAAAGTGAAAAGAGATATCAGTGTGAAAACTAACAAGTAAGGGTCCATAGATATACTAAGGGAAGTTGGTGTGGAAACGAAGAAACAAAAACAGGAATCCCATAATGAAGAAATGGAAAGGAGAACCTGACAAAAGTTCTAAATGCCTCCTTACCTCATCAAAGAAGAGAGAGAATCAAAAGCAGGACTCTAAAGGAGAGGAAGCTATTAAACTACTGAAGTCAAAACAATCAAAGCTAAACACATAGTACCACCACTTGAATAAACTAAAAAACATCTAACCTCCTGGTCCTGACAGTCTTCTCTCATCATTCTTATTCTTATGTAAAGACTTCACAATTCCATCCATTTTTCACATTTATAATCTCTGCCCAACTCAAAACATCATGCCTGTTATCTGGAGAATAGCCATTGTTAATCTTTTCCCCCAAAAACTAACAAGTCCCACACCACAGACTAACATCCCATCTCCATTCTTCTCTACTTGTTAAAATATTTGAAAAATTAGATTACAATCAACTCACCCAGTATCTCCCAGTATCATCTACTATCCTCAAAACACCATGGTTTTTGGGTGGGAAGGCGCACTTCTATAGCACACTGGATGCTTACTGACAACATCCTCCTGGTTATAGACAAAGGCTTCCTCTCTGCAGCCATCTTTAATGACCTCACCACAGCTTTTAATCTGACTGACCATAACATTCTGTTAGATCACCTAACCAACTGGAAGTAGCCTAGATACAGTTCTCTAGTTTAAAAATGATCTTTCCAATTTGTAATTCCCTGTTCAGTTTCAGAACACCCTCTTTGTTTCCAGCACTTTCCTTAAAGGACTTCCTCAGGGCTCCATTCTGGCTCCCCCTTTTTTTCCCATTGTCATTAACAGATTATCACTTGACCTCCCTCATGTCTTTCAATTACTTTATGCCGATGACATGGTTTTGTTTCACTCAGATCTGACCCCCTTGCTTGTACAATTACAACTCGACTTTTTTTCTCTCTTATCAAATGGCTAATGCTGAACACAAAAAAAGGTGTCACCCTGCGTTAATCTAGTTTTCAAATGCACTACTCACTTTAGCTCATTTTCCGCAGTGGATTTATGTGGACTTACTAATTCTTCTGCATTTTTGAATGTGGGAAGGTGTTACTGTCAATCTACTCTACTGAATCTTCTGGAATCTGGCTCACCATGTGAGTGGTTTGCAGGGCTTTTGTCTGCAGACCCTGTGGGGCCTGAATCACTAAAGCTGGGAATACTGGTGAAGATTCATCCAGACCGCTGTAGCTGTTTTGTTTCTCAAGGAACAAAAATCAAAGTAGAAAGCATAGAAGATGTGACAGACCTAGCTATCAGCATCAGATAAACTAAAAGCTCCACTCAGGCCTGCAATTCTTTCTATGCTGCTGGCTAACGTAAGGTCGCTGGATAACAAAATGGACTTTATCAGGTTGGACATTAATGCAAACAGTAAGGTAAGAAACAGCTGTATTATATTCCCTGAGACTTGGGTAAATTCAAATATCAGTGACCAAGCTATTGGAATAGACACGTTCTCCTTATTCACAGCAAACAAGTTACAGGCACTCAGTGGCAAAACAAAAGGTGGGGGAGTCTGCATATGCATCAACAACAGCTGGTGTGAAAACAATTATGTCATTACTAGCTATTGCTCAGCTGACATTGAATACCTTACAATTAAATATCATCCATTCAACTTGTCCAGGGAGTTTTCAATTATCTTTATAACTGCAGTTTACATACCTCCAAGGGCAAACACTAAAGAGCACTCTTGCCCTTCCCTTGCCTCCAACCTCTTCAGATGACCCCCAGTTGCAATCTAATAAGTCTTAACCATTTAGGTCACTTATTCAATGTCCAGAGCCAGACTTCATTTCACTAACCATGCCTTCTCCATCCTAAGTTCCATACTCTGGAAATTTCTCATTACTAATCATAAAGATCTCACTTTGCACCAATCATTTTGTGCTCAGCTTAAAGATCATCTCAGTCTAAAGCCAATTTGCAAATGCTTTACCTCTGGACACCTCTTCTAATTCCACACTCTCTTCCCTTCATCATTCACCCACCTTTGTCTTCTTCACATTATTTCCCTTCACTAATATGTGGCATCTCTTCCACGTGGTATGTATTGTATATAGCAAATTTCTATGTGCCCTTAGCTGTATTTTACACTTTATGCTCTATCACGTCACTATTTCACTCTATTTTTCACTCCTTACTCTAATTTTCCCTACCAATTATCCCTCATACTGTGTACATTATTATTATTATTATTATTATTATTATTATTATTATTACTGTTACTGATTCATTTCTGTCTTCCCATAAGATTATGTCTGTATCCATAATACGTCTTGTTAACTTGTTTGTCTCCTGTCATTTATATGTGCCTGGGCTGGGACTGAAATAGGTCCATTTGGATCAGTGCTCTACCCCGGTTACCAAATTAAACAAGTAAATAAATAAAGAAAGAGAAACTATCAGTACTTCTTGTGCATTTGAGTTAGATTTTAAAAAGGATTAACTAGCTGAAGGAGAAAACTTTAATTTATATTTAGGGCAAGAGCCCATGGCTTGCACATTATGTCTCCAGTGGTATCCCACAAGTATCTGTCCTGGTCCACCTCTTTTTTGGTATATTTCTCCAACATAAAAGCCAGTATCAAAAGACTATATCTAACCAAGTTTGGGAATGGTTGCAAACAGGGGGATCTTAGCAAATGACACTCTGAGACTCAAACTGCTCAACAAGATCTGGAACCAATCAAGTGCTTGCTGTATTTACCCTGGGCTTGCCCTCAGCACCAAGAAATGCACCATAGTTTCCTTAAGGTAATCTAGTTTCACTTATGTTTACCATTTGGATGACATTCCATTTAATTCTGGCACAGTCATCAGTAACTTGGGTACACATGTTGATAACCAGCTCTCCTCCATTACCAGTGTGCCTGCCATTGTGTTTAGAAAATCCTACCTTACACCACTTGTCCTTCATGGTATCTTCTCAGGTTCCAAAGAAGCTATAAACCTGTGTTCATCCCTTATCAGGCTTATCACTGAATATAATGCATTCTTCAGCATGTACCTTGCTAAGCACCTAGACCAGGTTAAGGGACTGCAATATTTCTTCATCAAAAAGATTCCAGGTCTCAGTACCCCTGGCTTCTCTGACAGACTAAAAGCCCTGTACCTCCAGTCATTGTCATAGAAATTCTTTTGGGATAATCTATACTTCATCTTCCATGATATTAACAACCAAGCACGCTTTGAACTTTTTCACCTAAACAGACAAAGTAGTAAAGTAAATGCCCACTCTAGAGACCCTAAACTTGTACTACCATAGACAACTAAAGATGGAGTGACAAAACTGACCTCAGTGTACGCCCATTTCTGAAACAGGGTACCTTTACCTATCAAGCAGACTACTTCCCTAGCAACCTTTAAAATCAGTCTGAATGACTAGGTGAGTGATTCAAAATTTTCAGTGGGGACATGTGAGAAAGATGACTTTATGGAGGCATTGTTAAATCTTTTACCAGTACTGGTTGATGTGGCTAGTCTTTATAGTGTCCTAAGGCATAGATATACTAGAAATCTATGAAAAGAGCAAAATCAGCTATAGGTTTTCAATAACAGCCATAGATATGCGGACACAATTAAAAAAGTATATGTAGGACAATTTTTTTTTTTTTTTTGCTAATGGAATAGCTAAAGCCAAGCCATGTTGTTCCAACATTATTATTAATCATTTTAAAATTTTAGCAAATTTGTTTACAAGTATATTAATGCAAGAGTCTTCAGATTTCAACAGCAAATTAAAAGCCATTATTCAGAGGACTTAATAGTAATGCATTTTACTCCTAATGAACAACAATGCTGATTTATTTGCAAATAAGCCTTATACTCCTAAATAATCTTGAGTTTAAGGAAGATAAAGTGCTTTGTTGCAATGACATTTTAAAGTGCAAACCTGGTATGCAAAAAGGACTTTTACTGCTCAAAGAACCAAACCAAATTGGTAGACCCACCAATACTATATATTATATACTTCTGCAGGTTATTTTTGTGACAAATTTGTCAGCCTGTAAACTTACCTCCTAAAATGCTGATAACTTAATTCCAAACTAGTATCCTTTGAGACATTCTAAAAGTACAGTATAAAATGAGTTCTTCTTGGTCTCAGCCTAAGCCCATAGTTCCTGCATGGAAGTATTACAATGATCAGTTTAAATTGCCAAAAACCATTCGATGGACTGTGATTATATGGAAATTCTCTGCATCAGTATAGAATAATTTTTACCTTAAAAAATCAGCTGTTGCGAAGCCAAGCATGTTTAAGAATCAGGGTAGATGTCTAATTTTTTTTGAATCGGTAATATTTTGAAGATTTCCAAGAACAGTTTTCTACAAACAACACAGTAAAGCATAAAATGTGAAAAACGCATGATTATTTATATAACAAATAAAACTGGATTTTGTTTTATAAATATAAAATTGTTTTTTTTTTCCTCACTTCATGGCATGTATGTTAAACTGATGGTGGATTTCTAGTAAAATTTTAAGCATTTACATTATTCAAACCAAACATAGTCCCACTACTGCAAAACAGATGCTTATAAGATACATTTGGATCCCTACACGAAGCTGTGCTTCCCCGTTGTTCAGCATGCCTTCAGGTTTAGTGACCATATAGTAATATATGCACATTACTTTCCCACAGTCTCCATTAACTCCATTCTCCTTAATAAACAAGAGTCATTCTCCTAAACAGTCTACATGTTTTACATTTTTGCCTTTCAAGCTCCATTGAAAATCATCATTTAATCATAGTTTCCTGATAACATTCTTTTTTTTTAAAATTGTGGTGAAAATAATTGTTTCAGGATAACATTTTGGTTTTTAAGTTGTGGTTAAAAACCAAACTCACTGAAGATGTGCTCACAATGTTCTTGGCCTGTTGCTAACCGTAAATGTTATAACTTTAGTTATGTAACTATTTTATTTTTCCTTCATAGTTTTACTTTGTTATGTTGCTATTACTGGTTATGATATACATTACAGAGTTTTTCTCAAATATATAACTCGGCAATCTAAGTTTATATAGAATTTGAAAACAAGATGCATTAAAAAAGCAATATCAGCTATAATTTTAATACTTGCCAAATCCATTTTTCATATTACATTTTGTTCTGCCATTAAAAAGAACTTTCTTTTTCCTCTCATTTTTCCGTTTCCTGCACAGACAGCACCATCTCCATTACACAGCCCCCAGTATGAATTCCCTTCCTAATGTAATGAATCAGCCATCTCATTGTAACTATCTAAGCCTATGACTTCAACAATGGGGAAAACATGGCAGAAAATGTGTGGCCACAACAGACATTCTGCTTTTCAGTATTTACACAGATCTTCATGTGATGGTGTTCATATTCAACAGTCTCTTAAATGGCACAATATTAGACACCTTTGCTTTACCTTAAACACATTAGCTGAATACTGTTGTACTGACTGATTCATTTTTCTGCTCCCTTTAGTACCATTTATTTTCTTTCCTTTTTTGCTTCACTGCCTTTAATATAACTTCTTTTTGTGAATGAAAAAGGATTCAAGTTCTCCAAATAACCTCCCTGTGCATGGAAACAAATACTGTAGCTGAAAAGCTAAGGCCTGTTCTTATGCAATGAAGATGCAATATCATTATGTTGCATTTCACAATTTTCCAAATAAGAATTGTTGCATGGGTTTGATCATTTTACTACTAGAGTAAGTTAACAGTGAATTCAAAGTGTCACTGATAAGGATGATTCTGGAGTTTTTAGTGCAAGTTTGAAAGCTTATATAAAAGACATCATATAGCAATGTTGATAAATAAATAAACCCCAACAAAGATTATAATAAGGACTGACCCATGTAAGCATGAATCTGTACATTCTAAAAAAAAAAAAAAAGAGAGAGAGTCAAAATAGGCAATACAGTGAATACATACATGGGTGATATCTGAGTCTGTGGTTATTTGGTCTCTCTTTGCTGCTTAAAAGAATGTGGTGTCAAGTTTCTTAAAGGTGACTCAATGGATGTCAAGGAGTGGGCATGAATTAGACAGTCTGTGATATCAGACAGTACTGGAAAAGAATGAGAAGACCCTGAAAACAACATGCACTGTACTAGAACATTCATAGCTTCATAGGTGTTACTAGGCTAACAACCAGAAGGGCCTTCTTAAACTTAGCCATGCATCCTGAATCTCTGACAAGTTCTGTAAACGTGATAAGTGTTAGCAGGGGTTTGAGAGGTGAAACAATTACAAGCAGGGGCCTGGGAGATGAACCACTTACAGATTGCCTGTATCCATTAGAGACATAGGTGCCAAATCTATGTTACACTTGAACTGGGTTAGGGAGGAAATCTGTTTCACATGGATGGGGAACCTCTCCCAGAGAAGGGGTAGTCTCTGGGATACATAACTGTCTCTCCAGCAAGTCCTGTTTATATCACAGGCAAGGATTAACTCTTTAGAATGGGTAATTCTGGTGCTGTTTGTTTTGCGGATATCCAGGAGGTCCAAAGTGGGGTCTGACAATGCCCTGTATGCTAGGTATAGATCTACCCTCAAAAGCCTCTAGGAGACAGAATACAGGGATAGATCCTTGAGGCGATCTGCAAAGGACATTTTACTTACGCCCTATATTCTTTTAGTGAGGAGCCTCTGTGGACACTCCAATTGTTGGATATACTTGGCTAGGTACATACCAAAGGGGGCATTGTACTCAGTGATAGGTCTGATGAATGCCGAATACAGTGGAACAATGACTTCCTTGGACCTAGATTCCATACCTTTGTTTACAAGTTGTACAACATGGAATGATTACCTCACTACTGGAGACAAGTGATGGTCAAAGGCTAGATTACTGTCTGTGTGTGTTCCTAAATCTCCGATTACTGGGTCAAATCTAAGGAGTGTGTTGTCAATATGATTATTACCAGGGGTGGATGACTGGCAACTATCATATTGACAGCAATAAGGCAAAGGAAGGGGATTAACAGTTAAGAATGGGATGCCAAAGTGTGGAGATGGTGTTTCTTAGAGAAATAAACTAAGGTAGTCTCAATAGCATATTTATGTGTGATAAGTGCAGTACAAAACAATGCACTCTAGTTAGACTAGAAAGAGCTTGAAAAGTTCAGGTACAAGATTTGCATTCTTTTTAGGTGTGCAGTGTTGAAATGCTGTTCTGCATAGCAACATGAGTATTCCTTCAACTCATGTGTAATCCACACTTAAATACAGTCCTTATGAAGTACCTCAGAGGTTATGTTTAAACTAGCTCTCAGAATAAGGATCTAGAACCACGTTAGGTGTCCTTTATCAGTGAATCTCAATTACATATATTAGCAGTACTTTATCTAGATCATATGATTAAAGCTTTGCACACCACAATATCCAAAGACAATACAAATTAATGAAGTGCCCTTTTCAGACACTGGCATAATGCAAAATGTGTTTATATCGCTTTATATAACACTGGATAATATATTTTGTGTAAAGCAAGTACTTAAAATATTAATAGACATTTAATTATGCCGCATGTCTTTATTTAATAATTTCTTTTAACTATTCTTCAGTCTCTCATAGATATATATATATATATATATATATATATACATACATACACACGTACACATACACATATATACACACACACACACACACACACACACACACACACACACACACACACACACACACACACACACACACACACACACACACACACACACACACACACACACACACACACACACACACACACACACACACACACACACACACACACACACAGACACATACACATGTATGTGTTGTAAGCGGATTAATACATCCATTGTCCATACACAAGGACTTGGGCATGGCTATACAATTGAACTTTCAAGGCTTTTGTCTTCTAGCTTATTAACATTCAAGCTTAAAACTTGGTATCACTTCCCATATCTCATGTACTTGAAAATTTAACATTATTTTAGTCATTCTTTCTCAACATTTGGTCTGTTTGTTGACCACTTCAAGTACATAAACATGGCTAGAACATTTTTTCAGTTGTTAGACTTTGAAGGATACAGAGCTTTTTGTTCCTTTTCTTCATTTGTTATACCTCGAAGGGAATATGATCGAGTATTTAATACTGACTGCTCTTTTAAATGAAATGAAATGCAGGTAATCGCATTAGTAAATCTCATTTTTATTACATTTTTTAGTCTAGTTTATCTGCCTTGTGTTTTCCTTCAGAAGGGAAGTTTAAATCACTTATGTGCACATCTGTCAAAATATCACCAGGATGATACCCAACAAACTGACAGTTAGCTCTGAGGATTAAGGCTCCGAGGTGTTAATGAGTTGTTGATAAGCTGCTTCCTGTAGTCACGGTTACAAGATTTGATTTCTTCCATCTTCTTCATTTGCCTAGAATATGACTCTGAGCAAGTCACTTAACAAGACAGTGTTCCCAGAGAAACTGGCAAAAGACTCCTGGGTGTAAGAAAGTAAAGAAACCTTCTTTCTTCTTCTTTCGGCTTTTCCCGGTTAGGGGTCGCCACAGCGGAACTCCGGTCCGCTAATGATTGGCAGTAGATTTTTACAGTGCCGAGGTGCCAGTTCGATGCTCAACCTTCAATGAAGGCGTGCTCATTCACGCATGTCTTTCAAACACCACTCGACCACGGAGCGGACATGTACACTCCACACAGAAGGCGCTCCGGCCGAGAATCGAACGGGAGAACCTCTTGCTCTGAGGTGACAACGCTACCGCTGCACCACCGCGGCTTCTAGAAAAGTAAAGAAACCTAATGGTTAATTTCCCTTTATTGCAAATGCCTTAAGTAATCCATACTCCAAGATGAAAATCAGTACTGGTGTCAGAAGTACTGTGCATAGATCACCAACTTAGAAAAATCCAGATGTGCAATGACACAGAAACTGACAGCGTGGGCCGAACTACATCTCAGCTATATGTTGTAAGAGGCATAATTCTACTAGCTAGGAAGGCTTAACCAGTGAATATACAAAATAATTCAGCTGCAAAGGGAATCTGAATTGTGCATCCTGTCAAACACTGCAGCTGAGTACATCAAATATCCTGGAAAAATCTGAGATTTTAGCGTGCAATAGCTGGCAATGCACAATAGGATGGCATTCTATTCTGTGAAATTAATAACTATTTAAATATTAACTAGGAGGTAAAATTAAGTGCAGAAAACATGGACAAAGTCATTGGGGTATGCTGTTAATACCACATCTAAACAAATAATGAATTTATCTTTGTGCTTGGCAGATAAGACTGCAGTCAGATTTAAATAGATGTGACAAGGCACATTTAACTTGATATAACAAGCCATTCCTACCTCACTACAGAGTAGTGGAGCCTTTACTATCTATCATGATGCCCTTAAGATATCGATTTGGATAAGTCAGATACAAATAATTTATAGGGTTAGTCAGCTTGGAAGCATGTATCTTTCATTCTTTTTACATTATTTACATATATTTCTTCTGTCAAACACATCTATAAATGTTTCCACCTTTGTTTCTTTGGGCTTAGAGGTATTACATTTTCAATGATAAGTATTTGATCAGGCAGACATTTTATACAGAGAGCTGCTTTGTATATTTTTTACAAATTTTGCGTTCCTCATTTAACTTAAAAACTACAGACCCATTACTTTACTCTCCCCCTAGCCAAAATCCTAGAAAAATGCATCCATACCCAGATGCTAAACTATCTCCTAGACAGCAACATCCTGTCACCTACTCAGCATGGTTTCAGACCTGCCCATAGTACCACTACAGCCCTCCTCTGCTTCACAGACACAGTAAACCGTCTCAAAAATGAAGGTCCAAAGCATTTGACACAGTCTCACACCAAATCCTGCTAAACAACCTAAACCAATATCATCTATCAAATTCCACTCTTACCTGGTTCCAAAGCTACTTAACTGACAGGTACCAAGCTGTGAAATGGGAAAATTCTATCTCTCCTCAGCTGCCCATAACTATAGGAGTCCCACAGGGTTCTATCTTAGGACCACTACTATTCACAGTCTTCACAAATGACCTCCATACCTCCGCACAGCATGCATCTATAATTCAGTATGCAGATGTCACTACCTTAATCTGTGCTGCACAAAACATTCCCACCCTCCTGCAAACAACTCAACTAGCATTCTTTGACGTTGAAAACTACCTTACCAAAGCCAAACTTATCCTCAATCCAAAGAAAACTCAGCTTATGATTATAACCAGTTCTAACAAAAACACTAAGTCAATTCACTATCTCCTCCACTAATGCTACTCCAATTGCTCCAGTGGCACAGGCTAAGCTATTGGGAATAACCTTAGACTCCCACCTAAAATTTGATAGTCATCTCAACTTAACTATTAAAAAAGCACATGCCAAACTGGGGTCGCTCTACCGTATCAAACCATTTCTTACCAACAGCACAAGATCAGCCATTGCTCGCTCCCAACTTCTATCCACCCTACTCTATGCATCTCCCATTCTGACTAATCTCAACAAAACTGAACTAAGCAAAATGGAAGCCTGCTATAACAGAATTGTCCGCTTTGCTGCAAATTGCTCATATAGAACTCATCACTGTACTGCTTTGAGACAGCTCCACTGGCTTGAACTGCCCAACCTCCTAACCTACAATCAGCTCTGCCTCTGTCATTCTATCTATTACCTCCCCAATAAGTGTCCTGCCCTCAAAAACCTAGTACAACATCACTCAGCCAAAAGGCCTCTTAGATCATCAAGCAAACTACTACTAGAAGTCACCAACAGCTACAATAGCTTTGGAGATGCACTATATAATAGTTCAGTGGCTAAAAAAATGGAACTCTGTCCCTTCAAGCATTCAAAACACATCATCCAAAGCTTCCTTTAAAGACCTCATCAGGCAACATCTCAAGGAAAGTTGGCAGTGCCATGATTGCTCCCCAGGCTAGTGAAAGCGGATAACACATACATACAAAATCTAGAGCACTTGATAATAGTTTTCAGTCTTACTCACAAACACTGGCTGATCTACAATGTATGTACTGTACCTGTGTACTATGTATGTATTCTACCTATGTTCCAAATTTCAGCTGTACATCACAAATCTATTAATTACCTTTATTTTTAAAATTAATATTTTTTTATTTGTTCTCTCCACTCTAACTGTTTATGTGCCGCATACCACTGTAAAAACATGTCTCCTGTAATTTGGATGTATACTGATCATGTCTAAATAACTAAATGTGTCTATAATTTTTCTTTGTGGAGCTTTTCTCCCCAGGCCTCTGCTGAAAAAGGGCCTTTTCGGCTCAGTCAGATACCCCCAGTTAACAAATGTAAAATAATAAAATAATAATAATAATAACTACATCAGATTCTTCAATTAGAGTGAAAGTAGGCTGTTATTTCAGTAAGGTGTATTGTTAGCTGTTTCATTGTTCCTTTTTAGCCCAAACTGTTCTACTTTTTATGTTATCCTTATACAATGTATCAGTGAACATCTGTTTCACCCGCATTCTCAAACCGCTCAACCTCTTAGCACAAGAAATCTGTACAAAATGAAAATTAATGGGGGGATAAGGGCCCACAAATAGGGACATGTTTTAAACCTAACTCTTATAAACTTAGAAATTTGCTAGAATATAAAGTTTCATGTTACCATGTATTTTTCTGATGGCTATGAAGTCTGAAATTCACATCTGTCATTTAGTGAATTCAGTCCTCAATGATTTTACCAAAAAACATACATTTTATGAGGAACAGACCAAGATAGGAGGCGAAAATCTGGAAATTCTGTGAAAACCTGTACAGTTGAGAGGAATACTCCTTCTGTATTTTTACCTACTTTTCTTGTGAATTATATTAATATATTGTTGACATTTTTCTCTGTATCATATTTTATTACTTTTGAGTATATATTCTGAGTATATATTCCCAGGCAGAGTTTGAAAATAGTCCCGATAGATGACCACCACACCCAAGCTAAGAAATTCAAACACATACACACCTACATACACAAATATTTAAACTATTACGAAGAAAGACCACCACTATGTTTCTTTACAGTAAAAAGTAGGCATTGTAATTATTTTCTCTTCATGTTTGTTTGTGGAAAATTCCACCAAAATATTGCATAATGACTCAGGGCACTGTACCAGTAACAGACTGCATGCCAAGTCCCACTGAGACAGAGGGGCACAACCCTGATTAAAACTTAAGTGACCAAGTTCATTTAGTGTCTTGGGCACCTGGTGAAGTTGGCAAAATGGGGAGAAAGGACTTATGAAGCTTTGCCTGATAACCTTTCTCAGAGGGAGAATGAAAATGCTGAGCTGTTGTAGGCTGTTTCTTCCTGTAAGTCCTGAGGGAGATGAAAACACAGATCTACAAGGCTGAGAACCACAAAGCATTCTTTAGCTATGTCCGCAACCTCAAAGGCAATACACAATTGTGTGCAGAGCACATTGTAAATGGAGCCACATATACTGAGCCCGAAGATATAGCAAACCTCCTGGCTGATAAAATTCAGCTCCAACTTTACTCCACTCTCCCCCTCAAACTTCCCTCAGGAAATATCATCAAATATAACTCCCCTTACTATCACTAGAGAACAGGTCCTTAATGCTCTCTCTCTAAGACCAAGAACACTGCATCAATGGGCCCAGACAATATCCTAGGATGCCTTCTAAATAGCATGACCTATCAGGGCCTCTGGAATTACTATTTAACTGTAACCTCCAAACAGGCTTTGTGCTTCATGAATAGAGAAAGGCCACAGTCCTCCCTCTGCACAAATGTGGGCCATCTACAGACCCTGGAAACTACAGACCCATAAGTCTCACTAGTCTTATATGTAAAGCCATGGAAAGGATTATCATGGAGATGATCAAAAGAGATATAGTAAAGTTTCAGACACTAGACCCAACCCAGTTTGGTTTTGTCAAGGGCAGATCATGCCTACGTAACCTGGTGGACGTCTTAGAGAAGGTCACCAAAGCAATGGATGAGGGCAAAATGGTTCACACTGCCTACCTTGACCTGGCCAAGGCATTTGACACAATACCCCACTTGGGCATTGTTGACAAACTCAAGAGGTTAGGTACAAACCTGTATGTCACCCGGTGGATAGCCAACTGGCTCACAGATAGGACCCAGGAAGTTAGAACTGGGGAGTCCACCTTTACTAAGAGGCCTTTTACAAGTGGAGTCCCTCAGGGATCAGTCCTTGGACCGCTCCTTTTTGGCATTTACTTCTCAGAAGGCAAGGCCAATGTCAGTGGTCTATGGCTGACAAAATTTGCAGATGACTGCAAATTAGGAGCTCTCATTGCATCTCACACTGACACAAATGTTCTCCAGGAGAGACTGACACAGACAAACAGCTGGTGTCAGAGCCATGGACTAAAACTAAATGCCAAGAAAAGAGTAATAGTATCCTTTGGGAAGTCCTCCATCCTTGGCAACTATCATATTGACAACACACCCCTTAGAGTTGATCCAGTGGTCAGGGACTTAGGGACACACATAGATAGTAATCTAGCCTTTGATCATCATGTGTCTACAGTGGTGAGGAAATCATTCTATGTTGTGCAATTTATAAACAAAGGTATGGCATCTAAGAAAAAGACGTCACTGTTTCACTGTACTCAGCATTCATCAAACCTATCATCGAGTACAATGCCCCCTTTGGTATGTACCTAACCAGGCATATCCAACAATTGCAATGGCTGCAGAGGTTCCTCACTAGAAGAATACAGGGAGTAAGTAATATGTCCTATGCAGACTGCCTCAAGGCCCTATCCCTGTATTCCGTCTCCTACAGGCTTTTGAGGGGATATCTATGCCTGGCATACAGGGCATTGTCGACCCCACTCTGATGGACCTCCTGCATATCCACAAAACAAACAGCACAAGAATTACCCATTCTAAAGACTAAAACCTTGCCTATTATATAAATAGGACCTGCTGGAGAGATAGGTATGTGTCACAGAGACTACCTCGTCTCTGGAACAGGCTCCCCATCCATGTGAAGCAAAGTTCTTCCCTAACCCAAATGAAGTGCAACTTGGGCAATTGGATGGGAAAAAGGAAATTCATCCCTGGTTTGGCACCTGGGTCTCTAATGGGCACAGGTAACCTGTAAATGGTTCATCTCCCAGGCCCATGCTTACACTTATCAAGGGTATCAAAACTTGTCAGAGATTTGGGATGCATGGATAGGCTTAAAAAGGCCCTTGTGATTGATAGCCTAGTAAACACCTATGAACCTATGATCCTATATCCCAGCTGTCAGACTGGCTACAAAAGAAGCTACTTTTAAACACAAAAAATGTTAGTAAAATTTTACTCCTGTCTCAGCTTGGAACTGCTGACAGTCTCCACCTCCAAGAAAAGCTTAACCTTCCTCCAAACCTCCACAAACAAAGCCTGCAGGTTCCTCAGTCATAACGCAGCACCACTGCTGGGTCCGTAGCAAAGCTCACTGGCTTCCCCTTAACCACAGGCTCAATCTCTTGCTAGGGTTTCTACCATTCAATTTCATTTCAAGTCTTTCCCGTTCATAGCCAAACATCTATTCCACATGTGTTCAGATTACAATGTGAGATTCCAGCCACCCAACATAACCTTACTCTAAAAACGCAAAAGTAAACTTTACTGTACTGATCACAGCTTTTCTATCCCTGGTCTGTAAATTTGGGAATACCTTCTCACGTCCCTTAAAAAAATACCGCCTTTATAATTTTCAGAAAGGAGCTTAAACACTTCCTCTTCAAAAATGCAACCTGAATGTGCGATCAAACTGTGTTGTTATGTAACTCTCCTCCTTGGATCCAGTTTCCATACTAACAACATGATTTTTTCATACCTTCAGCCCTAAACTCACTTTTACTTTATGCTCAAACCCTTATTTCTTTCCTTCGCTCTATTTCATAACTTCCCTGTTCATTCTCCACCAAACCTAACTCTCATACTAATTTGACTGAATCATACTGACGAGGTTGTCACAATCATTTATGTTATTGTATTTTATTTTATTAACATTAGTTAAACCAAATAAGTGTACTTGTCTGAAGACCCTTAGTGAGCCAGGTAAGTAAATTTGTCTGTCCAAAGACCCTTTTTAGTCACAACCTCAGACATTCAGGCAATAATATAATACAAAATTGGACAAATTACAAACTACGACTATAGTTGGTGAGTTTAAATAGAAAATCATTCAAACACGTTAAAGAGTGCAACTTAACAAGATAAAAACTAGAACACAAAATAACACAGAAATATGGCACTTAGATGGTACTGCTGAATGAAATAAAGAATGAAAATTACCAATTGGCATATACGCATTTTATACATCTATATAAAACTGTATGCTTATCAACTCTTCATTCTATATATGTGAATTCAAGTTTTATTTCTTTGCTGTATGTCAGAATGTATTTATCTTCTTCATTGCTCACAGGCAAAACCTTTAAAAGGTTCGAAATGAGCAGTGTTCATTATTTTAATTGTATGAAACAATGGTTGTGATGGAATATTAGTGTGTTAACAACAAAGTGGCCACTGCAGAAAATAGTTCTTGACAGCTGAAGACATTAGTTATGTAAAAGTTAACAATTACATTTATGGGTGACTGATATAAATGGTTTGTCTCATTTTTTAAAGCGGATTTTCATTTCTATGCCGATAGTTTTGTTGCTGTCTGGTTTTAACGTACATCTGTTACAGACTCAGATGTACAGATAGTGAAACTGCATGGAGCATAGTATTCGGCTGAGAGACGTTTTTTACTGTTTGATCAACTATTTCATTGAGACTTGTATTCATACTTGTGAGCATTCTTAAACCTGTACAGTTTATTAATGCTGAGAAAACTGGACTTTATCATTTAAGTTTCCAGGTTTGATTTGCAATATAGATGCACACTATGAGAGAGATACTGGCTGTTCTATCTGTAAAGGGAAGAAGATGAAGTAATACAAGGTAAGGCAGTAGTCATATTTCAGAGGTGTTTAGAATCACTGAATTAATATTATGTTGGTGATGCTGGTGGTTCACTGATTGATTGCAATGAAAATTCTGCACGCTGAGAAAGAGCTTGATGCTTGTGAAGCATAAGCTTAAACATTTGTGAATGTGTGCGTGTGTGTGTGTGTGTGTGTGTGTGTGTGTGTGTGTGTGTGTGTGTGTGTGTGCATGGCTTTCCTGACAGGCAATATCTGTTCTGTTCAAAAAGGACACCTTAATTGCAACCACAAGAAAGTTGACTACTTTTGGTGGTTTTAGTAAAGGGCCCAGTTGTAGACTTCATGATGGATGAATCTGTCCATCACTCAAAGGACAGTTTTCCCTCCATTACACTGTGGCACACAGAGGACCTATTTACCCTTCAAAAAAGCTTTGTATGCCAGAATACCTGATAACTTCTGCTAAAAATGAAAAGACTTTAGCATTGTTTAGAGTACTTTATCCATAAACAATGTGTAGTTTTTTTCTCAAATCAATTGACTCAGAGTTTGTATTTATTTTATTTATTTGACATATGCTTACTGGGAAGGTCCAACTGGGTGGGTGCCCATTTTCAGCAGACGCCCGGGGAGAAAAGCTCCAGAGACAAACATATTACAGAGCAACAATGGTCATTTTCACATAAGACAATGTACAAAAAAAAATAATAATAATAACTTAATTTTTACAGACATGGAATGAAGCATACTTGTACATTACTGAATGAATCCAAGATACAACTGTAATAACTTACTGCCACGGAGTTCACCAATAAGTGCTCGTTCACCCCCTGTGGGTGTTGCCTTTCAACGGAGCAGCCTTCCTGTGGTTGTTTGAGTCTGGCAGGCTAGACAGACAGCAATGATGTGACAATTGGGAGCATTTTTGTGTTTAAATTTGATTCACGTGCATGTGTGCGTCCTCCGTTACAGGTCTTTGTAGTTATAAAAGTGGTGGGGGGGCGCTCTCTCCCCCTCACCCTATGGTTACAGCACTTGAGGAGCAGAGGAAATTCCCTTCATAAGGACAAAAAGGCTTTTTTTACAACTGCAAAGACCTGTAACGGAGGACGCACACATGCACGTGAATCAAATTTAAACACAAAAATGCTCCCAATCGTCACATCATTGCTGTCTGTCTAGCCTGCCAGACTCAAACAACCACAGGAAGGCTGCTCCGTTGAAAGGCAACACCCACAGGGGGTGAACGAGCACTTATTGGTGAACTCCGTGGCAGTAAGTTATTATACTTGTACATTAATTACAGATGACAGACAATACTAATGAGAGTATATACACGAGACATGAGGTCTTTACAAATTATATGATTCAGATCAGTGTGATGCTGTATGTTAATGACGTTAATTATAATGTACTGAGCATATATTTCTTATACTACAGAGTTGAAAAAGGAGGGGAAATTCAGGTCTAGGCAAGAGTGGGGATGACAAAATAGAAGTGTATATACTCGGTAGCATAGTGAGTGGTATAGATAGAGAGAAGCAAGAAGTATAAAGGAAGAAGAAGAAAGAGGAGCCTGTAGTCCAATAGGAATAGTGAAAGGTAGAGGTGGAAAGGGGCACGAAATCATGAATGGCATAAAATATAAATAGCATGATGAGGGGTACTCTTATTGCAGGTACAGTTACAGAGATGCAGTTATCTGATTAACCTGGTAAAGAACATGAGTAGAGCTATGTATTTTTCAGATGGTCTTTGAGAGAAAAAGTGTGACTGATTTGGGGAATGTGTCTGTCCTCATAAATGTGGGGATAGTATTCCATATTTTAGCTATAGAGTAAGAATATACAGAATGCCCTGTTGATTTGGTTGGTTTATGAACAGTGAGTTGTAATTGGTTATTTTATTGCAGGGGACACGTAGGGGAATATTTTTGCTATGTAGTATTTAAGGCTGGGGAGGTGGCAGGGTAGTGAATGATTTTATATGCGGGGGGACATTGGCAGCCTCCAACCACTTGGCCCCATACAGTTTGGCTTTGTCAAGGGGAGGTCATGTTTGTTAAATCTGGTTGACTTCTTTGAGACAGTCACCAAAGCCATGGATAAGGGGAAGATGGTACACACTGCCTACCTTGACCTGGCCAAAGCCTTCAACAGTATTCCCCACTTGGGTATAATAAACTCTCTCAACTCCCTATGTTACCAGATGGATAGCAAAATGGCTCACTGATAGAACCCACCTAATCAAAACAGGGGAAACTACCTCAAGCAGTAGAACCGTAATGAGTGGAATACCCCAGGGATCGGTCTTGGGGTCTCTGTTATTCAGTATATACTTGTCTGAAGTGCAGGGCAAAACCAGTGTGCTGTAGCTGACCAGGTTTGTAGAGGACTGCAAGCTGGGAGAGGTAATCAATTCCCCAAGTGATGTAGACATCCTCCAAGAAGGTCTCACCCAAACAAATGACTGGTGCCACAAACATGGCCTCAAGCTGAATGCCAAAAAATGCATCATCATCACCTTTGGAGAGAGTGATGTCCCTGCATATTATCACATTAATAACATCCTAAGCACGAAATCAGTCATGAGGGATTTGGGCACCCAGGTTGATAGCAACTTGACTTTTGACCACCATGTTGCTTCCATTGTATGGAAAGCTTTCTACATGGTCCACCTCATAAGTAAGAGCATCTCATCCAGGCACAAGGAGGTCATAGCATCCCTGTATTCTTCCCTTATAAGACCAGTTATTGAATATAATGCCTCCTTTGGCATGTACCTCCCAAAGCACATGCAGCAGCTGGAGAGACCACAGAGGTTTCTCACCAGGAGAATCCAGGGCCTCAAACATCTACCCTACACAGATAGGCTAAAAGCCCTGTCCCTGTACTCAGTGTTATTCAGGCTCTACAGAGGTGATCTATGTCTGGCATACAAAGCGATCTCAGACACCCGCCCCCTTGATGGGACTGCTGCATATCCCCAAATCAAGCTCCACTTGAATAACCCAGACGTGCAACCTCAACCTGGTCTGTGACATCAAAAAGACTTGTTGGTGGGACAGATTTGTGTCCCAGAAACTCCCCCATCTGTGGAATAGACTCCCTCTACATGTCAAGCAGAGTACCTCATTAACCCTTTTTAAGCGCAACCCGGATAACTGGATGGGAAGCAAAAAATACACCCCTGGTATTCCACCTGTGTCCCTGCTGGACAGGGGCTTTGGGTGCTGACTTGTCTAAACATGGAAACAGTCAAGTGGTGAATAAAAGTGTAGAACACAAATGAGGAAAAACAAAATCCAGCCACTGACATGTTCGAGAGTCGGGATAACCACACTGCAGTATCCAAAAGTCCATAAAGTGTAAAAGACACCAGATGAGTTGAGTGACCACAATAAATCTTAATTCCAAGCTGGCTGATGAAACACTATTTATTGAACATAGTCAGTTTCGTCCAAACCCACTGGACTTCATCAGAACCATCCGAAAATACAAAGACAAACCTTTTATATGCTGATAACTCCAATCAAAAGAAAATGATTGGCTGCCAATAACCTTAATAAACATTTAAAGTGCCAAGTGCACAGACATATAATCAATGACATGATAAAATTCCTTACTAGAAAAGTAATGCATATGTTGTAAAACACAACTAACACAACATAAAAACATTTTATAAGACTTTTTATGTCCAAAAATGCCACACAACCAAAACCTACAGTTGAGCAGCCCGCTGTTTCAAAACAGGTACAATAGAGACACATTCATTCAAACCTTTTCCCTACACAGCATTTAGCATTAACTGCCAGTATAATTCTCTAAGTTCTACCCGTGTCTCCCAATCTCCTCCTCTGATATTTTCATGGGAGACAACTTCTAATATTCCAAAATGGAAATTAATAAATCCTTTACAATACTGGGCATGTCTATATAGAGCACCGTTGGTGTTTTTCCTGGAAATGGCATAGAGATGCTCATATATTCTTTTTCTAAATTGGCACTCAGTTTTGCCAACATAAAAACTATTACATGTCTGGCATACCGCAATGTATAAAACCCCTTAATGGCATAACTGCCTTGAGCTAATCTTACAGTCTCTTCAGGATCACCAATAACTATCACAGTTTTGTCCAAAATAGAAGGGCAGTGATGACACATCCCACATTTCTTCATTCCTTTCAAGTTTACACCAGTTGAATTAGTTCCAGTAGCTACTCCCTCAAAAATATTTTTAAAAATTATGGGCCATTTTATAAACAAAATGGGGACCAGGGCCAATTAAATTATACAAATGTTCATCCCCCTTAAAAATATTCCAATTTTGATTCAAAACTCTCTTAACATCATTTACCTTGTGGTTAAACATAACCACCATAGCATGTGAATAATTGGTATTGCGGGATTGTAATTGAGCCCTATAGTCCATTACTATCTGTACATTATCCAATGAAACATTTGATTGCATTAGCAGTGGTATAAATCTGGTACCCCATAACTTCACTAATTCATTAATGATCGTAGAAAATTATTGGGATAACCCCTTTCCAAAAAATATACTCTAAGGGTTTCTACCTCGTCATGGAACAATGAGTTATCTGAGCACATATGTGCTGCCCTTATCAATTGCCCCTTAACAATGTTCTTTTTCACATGGTATGGGTGGCAGCTGTGGTACTCCAAAAAAAACTGTTCGAAAACATAGGTTTCCTATATATTTTTGAACATAGTTTACTTCCTCCTGCGTTACATCTAAATAATTACTGGAGTCAATACTAACCTGACCAGTTAATGATAAAAATGAGGTAACATCATTTAAAAAAAGATAAAACATTGTCAGGAATCGAAACTTCCAAAAAATAAAATATGTCCAGAAGTGTATCATTTGGACATGGATCAGGGTTATATTTTTGTCCTGGATGCAGTATTTCTTTAAAAGTTGACCATTTCAAAACAACATTAATTTATTTTCATTTTGATGACCAGATTGGCCCCACTGGATATTACCTATTTTAGAGGAGACCCAAAAAAATTTACTAATTTAAGCCATAGTTACTAACTGTAATAACATATACAGAGTTTACATGAAAATGTACTTATTATTTATGCAATAGTTAGTAATTGTAATAACATATACAGAGTTTAAATGAAAATGTTTAAAATCCGCCTTTGCGCGATTGTGCGCATAGCGCAGCACCGGTTAAACAGGGTTAAACTTTTTCTGGCTCCGCCACGTCTGCTCTTCAAATTTTCCCTTAGAAAGTTCTACTCTTAGAATAACCAGTCTACTCATTATATTATAAGCCTAGCACTTGTTCTCAAAGCTTCTCTTCTAAGTAAGCACTACATCCACCTACCACCCCAACCACTTCCCTTAAAAGCACAGCACTCTCTTATAATATTCTAGCATGTTGAGTGGTAGTTTGCTAGCATCTTCTCTTGTTCAGCTGGTTAATCTGGGAGTCTTGAGACAATGCTATAATTGTCTCATGTACACAGACAACCCTCTCCTCCTCCCAACAAACACAAATACATGTGAGAGATGCAACTATATAGCCAAACTGGAGGCTGAACTCTCTCAACTCAGGACTGGCAAGACCAGACAGGAGGAGAAGGTAACCACACACACAACAAACCCAGTCACACATTAAAAAACTTACCAAAACAACAGAGGCTCCCAAAGCAGACACCCAAAAATCCACCACCTCAAAACATAACACATGCAACACATACTTCAATAAATCGGTGTGTCAATAAATCACAGCCCTTAAGGCCAAACACTATGCCTGATACACTAGTGATAGGTGACTCTATAGTCAGACACACTAACATCCCACTTACCAGGCTGAGCAAGGAGAGGGTAATGGTAAGCTGCCTATCGGGAGCTAGGATCCGCCATATAACACACGCACTCAGGTCACTTAAAAGCACGTACAAATATGACTCCGTCATTGTCCATGCCGGCATGAATGACCTGAGACGTACCTCCTTGGACTACAAGAAAAGAGACATAGAGGAGCTCTCTGATTATGTAGCCCAGGCTGGTATGACCCTGACCCTGAGCAGCATCTTGCCCTCACCAAGAATGATGCCACAATACAAAGACAAAATGATCAGCTTTAATAATTGGCTCAATTACTGGTGTCATTCTAGGGGGTTCCAATGTCTGTCTGCTTGGGATGACATGCTGGACAAGCCATGCTGTTTCGCAAGGGACGGCTTGCACCTGTCACCACTGGGCTTCTGGATATTGGCTAAGGCTCTTGCCACCCCCATAGTGCCTTTTTTAGGCAAGGCTCAAAAGATGAACCCACCTCCTTAGAAAACAAAAATGGAAAAAAATTAAGGGTAATGCTGCTCAACGCCAGAAGTCTAAATCTCAAGATGCAGGCTCTCGAAGCACTCCTCAGTATGGAGAACATCTATGTCTGCGCAGTAACTGAGACCTGGTTCAAGGCTCCTGAGAGCACCCCAGCGCTACCAGGCTTTACCTCGAATCATGCTTTCCGGCCCCAAAACCCAGGCCGAACCACAAAGGGAGGGGGAGTGTCCATATTCATCAAGGATACCCACACCTCCAGGTTAGTGGCAACTCATGAAGCATCGGAGACCATCCAGGTGCAGCTAACCATAGGCAAAACTGCTATACAACTGGTTGCATGTTACAGACCGCCCTCCCAATCTCAAGAACCCCACTCAGCCTTCCTGAAGACATTGGAAGATATGAATGTCTCACCAAATACCATCCTATTGGGAGACTTCAACTACCCTAACATAGACTGGGTGCACTATTCTAGCCCTAACACCCTAGCCCAAAGGTTCCTGGAATTCATAAACTTGAATGCAATGGAACAGCTAGTCACCTCTCCCACAAGGGGGGATAATATACTAGACCTGATCATCACAAACATGGGGACAAAATGCTCCACACCGGAAGTATTCCCCTCACTGGTGAGATCTGACCACAAACTAATCACCCTGGATATACATTTACCACCTCCACCCCCAGCACAAAAGACTACAGTGAGAAACTTCTCAAAAGTCAACTTTACACTTCTTAAGACTGAGATGGTATAATTTAAGCCCACAGGGCCAATGGAAACCACATCCCACAATGCTGAATACTACATAAATGCTTTCTACGGACATCTCCAAGAATGCATGGATCGAGCAATCCCAAATAAAACCAAGACCCTCTCCACCAAAGGAAAGCATCCTGTCTGGTGGATCCCAGCCATAAACAAATTGTATAACAAGAGAAGGAAGCTACTGCAAGACAGAGCAAAATCCCATAAAGGGAAGGCATCTCTGATCAGCACTAGTAGAAAGCTACGTTCTCTCATAAAAACATCCAAGGCCAACTTTGAGAGAAAAATCGCCAAGGACACTAAAGATAACCACAAGGCATTCTTCAGTTATGTTAGAAACCTGGGCGGAAACCCTCAGATATGCTCAGAGTTAGTACACAACGGCAAAAAATTTACCAAACCCACAGATATTGCCAACATTCTTGCAGACAGGTTCAGTGCAAATTTCTCACCTCCAAAAGAAAAAATACTTATCCCAACTGAATGTAACCTCCCTGTCATCTCTGATGTCCAGGTGAGAACTGCCCTCAGCAAAGCAAAAAACACAGCATCAATGGGACCTAATGGTATTCCCAGCTACATGATACGTGAACTCCAAGAGGAGCTAAACCCGCATATAAAAATGCTATTTAACCTTAGCCTTACTACAGGATATGTACCTGAACACTGGCGTACAACAACAGTGGTCCCACTCCACAAGGGAGGCTCTACTACAGACCCTGGGAACTACCGCCCCATAAGCTTAACCAGCCTGGTCTGCAAAGCTATGGAAAGAATTATTATGGAACTCATAAACAACGACATTGGGGACCTACTGACACTTGATCCCACCCAGTTCAGCTTCGTAAAGGGCAGATCCTGCCTTTTGAACCTGGTTGACTTTTTCGAAACAGTCACTAGAGCCATTGATGAGGGCAAGGCAGTCCATACAGCCTACCTGGACTTGGCTAAAGCCTTCGACACAATACCCCACTCAGGCATCATAGACAAGCTAAGCAGCTTAAATGTAAATCCATATGTCACAAGATGGGTTGCAAACTGGCTAAAGAACAGAACCCATAAAATCAAAATTGTGGGAGCCATGTCAGACTCAAAGCCAGTCACAAGTGGTGTCCCACAGGGCTCTGTCCTGGGACCCCTCTTGTTCGGCATTTACTTCTCAGATGTGAAAGCAAACATGGGAGGGTTGTGGCTGACAAAGTTCACAGATGACTGCAAACTAGGCACCATAGTCGATACACCAGCTGACATATACATCCTACAGAAAGGCCTCACCGAAATGGACAACTGGTGCCGGAATCATGGCCTTAAACTGAATGCCAAGTAATGTATAGTCATCCCCTTTGGGAAAAACAAAGTACCCACAAATTATCACATAGACAGTAACCCACTGAGTACGGAAAAAGTAATCAGAGACCTGGGGACCCAAGTTGATAGTGACCTCTCATTTGACACCCATGTTGCCAAAGTGGTTAGAAAGACTTTCTACCTTGCCCACCTTATCATGAAGGGGTTCACATCCAGATCAAAGGAGGCCATCGTACCCCTGTACTCCTCCCTTATCAGGCCCATGATTGAGTACAATGCCCCATTTGGTATGTACCTCACCCGGCACTTACAACAGCTGGAGAGACCCCAGAAGTACCTCACCAAGAGGATCAAGGGTCTCCAACATATGTCATATGCTACCAGGCTAAAGAAACTCCAGCTCTATTCAGTAGCATACCGCCTGCTCAGAGGTGATCTGTGCCTGATGTATAAGGCCATGTCCAACCAGGAATTGATGGACATGCTCCACCTCAAAAAATCCAAATCCATTAGAACCACGAGAGCCAAAGATTTAAACCTCAGTACAAATATGAATAGAACATGCTGGTGGGACAGATTCATAACTCAGAGGCTTCCCATACTCTGGAACAGAATCCCAGTTCATGTTAGGCAGAGCCCCTCACTGACTCTCTTCAAGAGAAATCTTGACGAGTGGATGGGAGATCGTAGGTTTTCCCCGGGGGTCACCCCTGTGTCGCTACTTGACAGAGGCACAGTAAACTAATTTTAATAAGTAAGGGGGTCTTCAATGTGTCACTACTAGACAAAGGCACAGTATTCTAATTTATTCTGTACACCTTAGTACCACTACATGGGGTGGCGAAAGCCACATCTCTAGGGTTAGGCTTACAAATGCCCCAGGGCAGATAGCCTAGTACTAAACTATGAAACTATGAAACTATGTACTTATTATTTATGCCATAGTTACTAATTGTAATAACATATACAGAGTTTACATGAAAATGTACTTATTATTTATGCAATAGTTACTAATTGTAATAATGTATACAGAGTTTACACAAATACCATTTCTAGACAGTGGTAGGCCAGAAGCATACTTCTCAACCTCTTAGTGCAAGAAATCTGGACAAAGCCTGACATAATGGGGGGCAAAGGCCCAAAAATAGGAACAGGTTTTAAATACTGCTTTTATAGGTTCATAGGTTCATTGGTAGTACTAGGCTATTGGCCCAAGGGCCTAAGTAAGCCTAGCCAACAAGGTTCTCTGGCTTACACCACCCAAGAAAGTTAATTTCCTATGTCCTTGTCAAGCAGAGCCACGGAAGTGATCCCTGGGGTGTATTTCCTATTTCCCATCCATTCATCAAGATTTTTCTTGAAGAGTGCTAATGAGGAACTTTGCTTGACATAGATGGGTTGCTTGTTTCAGAGTATAGGAAGTCTCTGGGACAGGAATCTATCCCTCCAGCATGTCCTGTTTATTGTGATGACAAGGTTTAGGTCCCTAGAGCGTGTAGCTCGGAGGGATTGCGATTTCTTTAGGTGTACCATGTCCAACAGCTCTGGGTTTAACATAGCTTTATATATATATGTTAGGCAGATATCTCTTCGGAGTAGGCGATATGCTACAGAGTAAAGCTGGAGTATTTTCAGACTGTCAGTGTAGGGCATCTGTTTGAGGCCAGTAATCCTCTTTGTGAGGTACTTCTGTGGCCTTTCCAGCTGCTGCAGATGTCTTGTGAGGTACATTCCAAAAGGGGCGTTGTACTCTATAATGGGTCTAATGAGTGCCGAGTAGAGGGGAACAATGACCTCTTTTTTCCGGGATGAGAACCCTTTTGTGATGAGGTGTGCCACATAGAAGGATTTCCAGACTACTATGGTGATGTGATTATCAAAGGCAAGACTACTGTCCACCTGGGTTCCAAGGTCTCTTATTACACATTCGGCGTTAAGTTGACTGCCGTTTATGTGGTAGTTCATGGGTACAGAGTTTTTACCAAAGGGGATGACAATGTACTTTTTGGCACTGAGCTTGAGGCCATGCCTCTGACACCAGGCATCAGTAGGATGTCCACATCATTTGGGGACTCGACTATGGCTCCTAGTTTGTGGAGGTATAATTGCAATTTCAAGGGATGTGTATATTTAGTTAAATGTAATTCCTTCCAAGGCTTCTATAAAGGTAAGACTGATAGGAAGCTTAAGGAACGAATATATGAACATCAGGATGCTGTTAGGAACCAGAAGTCACAGAATGCTTTACCAAAACATGCCCTTAATAACCCCAGCCATTCATTCTCCTTCAGAGTTATTGATCAGATTAGTGCTGATGTGAGGAAAAGACCATTTTCCCTATGGCTAGAGCAACATGAGCTGTATTGGCAGCTTAGACTGGATGCCTTTAAATACCCTGGGTTGAATGATGCATGCTCTATAGCCTGCATCCTGAAGTTAAAGAATCTGAGGAGATAGAATTTTATCCCATGATTATGCATCTAATATTAATTAGTTGTACACTTTTTGTGCATCTTTTGTATGTTTTAGTATTTTTAAATGCATTTTTATATATTTATTTCTGTGTTTTTCATTTGCAATATTGACATGGTTGTTTGATTGTTTTTTAAGTCCTATTGGACCTTTTAACCACCTGACCATCATGTGCTCAAATTGAAAACTATTTAAATGTGTCGTTTTATTGTTGTTAAACAGTCTGAAGAAGTGGGGGCATTTACACCCATGAAAGTGCTTATTGTATTAATAAATTGCCTGTTTGTACCGTTAAGAATAGTTTCTTGATTTATCACAATTATGCTTGCTTAATACAGTGATTACTACTGTTTTGTGCATTTTTAAAGATTTATTTTGTTGCAAAAAATAGTCATTTTTCTGGTTTGTTGGCTTTCATAGTTCTGTTTGCCTCCTAATTGCCTTGCAGAATGGCAAGTTAGCCAAGTACTTAGTAGTTTGTGGTTTAAGCTGAACTTAAGCCCTGCTTTTTCTGTGCTTTTACATTAATAAATTCTGGGGTCATCCATTTTGTGGCAGAAAGTATTTACCTGGTCTCTCTGAGTTGGGAACCACACCTGGAAACTCAAAGTGTGGTTGTTTATTGGTTAGAGGGCATAGGAGTCTGCTTTCAAGCTTTACACTTTTTTAATCCATTATAAATTAGGCAGGTTTGTGCAAAGTTGCTCACAGAGCAAGAGTGGTTAGCAGTACCCTGTATAATGGCAAATGCCCAAAAAGTAAAATCTCCTTATAAAGTTAGGATTAGGTCCAAAACCTGTTAAACAGTGTGGCACTGTGTGGAACTGAGCTTAGAGCAGCTAAGCTGTGCATCAAATAGCAGTACTATATCCTAGCACTATACATCATCTTGCTCTTAACCTCAGAACTACCATAGTAGACCTCTCTTAAAATCCAATCCTTAATCCTAAACAGCCCACCCTATTCCAGTCCCGGAAAACATGGATATACAATTTCAAAACATCTCTTTGCTTAGTTTTGTAGATTTGGGCATCCTAAGGTAATGTAGCAATTGTCTCATGTTCTCAGACAACCAGTTAATCATTAAAGAAAATAAACACAGTATACGAGAGATATAAATACACAACATCCTTGGAGGCAAAAATCTTGCATACTACCGAGGTTGTCAGGAATACCTAGACTACACATTTCACACACTCAGTGTACGACACACACAGATGGCAGTTGAAAGAAACCACCCCAAATCTCCCCAAACCTCAAAAACCTTCAGAGCCATCTAATAGCAACACAGCTTCTCAGCAATCACTTAAACACACACCAAAAGCAACAACAAACATCTCACATAAGCTTACGTGCAATGGTCCCCTATGAGCAAAGCCCATAAGACAAGCATACACATTGCCCAAATACTCTTGTCATTGTGGACTCCATGGAGTGTCACACATACACCCCACTCACCAGGTTAGACAAGGAGAAGATAACAGTTAGTTGCCTATCTGGAGCCA
The DNA here is from genome assembly GCF_019279795.1 of Protopterus annectens. Lineage (NCBI taxonomy): Eukaryota > Metazoa > Chordata > Ceratodontiformes > Protopteridae > Protopterus > Protopterus annectens. Next base: position 117,393,265 of record NC_056743.1, read on the forward strand.
GGATCTGCAATATCATGCACTCACTCAAGTCACTCCACCTCAGTTACCAATATGATTCTATTATAGTTCATGCGGGTGTTAATGACCCCTGATGTACCTCACTGAACTATATGAAAATATACATAATGAATCTCTTGGAATGTGTGTCATAGATAGATATGAGCCTTGCATTGATCAACATTCTACCTGCACCATGGATGATGCCACAGTGTCAACATAAAATTAATGATTTTAATAGTTATCTTATAGGTTCATAGGTTGGTACTAGGCTATTGGCCCTAGGGCCTATACAAGCCTAGCCATAACAATTCCTTGGCTATTTCTTCCCACAATATTTACTTTCCTTTAGTTTCTAATGTCAGTCCAGGGGAATCCAATATCTGTCAGCATTTGAAGACATGGTCAAGAAACCATGTTGTTTTGCCAAGGACGGGCTACACCTGTTTGCCCTATGCTTTCAGATAAGGGTTAAAACATTATCGACCCATTAGAGTATTTTTTAGGCAATGCCAAAAAGACAAAGCTACCAATGTAGGGAAAATGTCTTCAAGCAAATTTAAGGTATTACTGCTCAATGCTAGGAGCCTGAACAAAAAAATTACCATGCTTTGAGCCCTCCTCAAACTGGAAAATGCAGACATCTGTGTTGTGACTAAGACTTGGTTTAAAGCCGTAGTAAGTACTCTGGCAGTGCAAATCTACAGTGCCTTCCACACATTTAGGCCAACAATAGTACAGCCTGGGGCCAAAGGTGTATATTAGCAACAAACCTACCTCCAGGTTGGTTAAAAGGGATATCCTACAGCTCACCCACGTGCAACTCACCATAAATAAGGTCCCTCAGCAGATCATGGCCAACTACAGGTCACCATCTATGTCCCTAGAGTCTCACAATTCTTACTTAAACATACTAGGGATGCTCACCATCCAACCATATACCCTATTTAAGGGTGACTTTAACTACCCCTTTAAAGACTGGTAAATATACACTGCCTCAAACCCACAAGCACAACCCTTCCTGGGCTATTTAAAAGAACACCCTGGAACAGATCCAACCAGAGGATCAAGCATAGTGGATCCGGTGCTCACCAACATGGGAGAATGTTACACCTCCCCTGAGTCATGTCCTCACTAGCGAGGTTGGATCACAAAGCTGTCTCCTTTAAAGCAAAAATCAACCCAGAAACCTAAATAAACCAGTAACAGTTAGGTACTATTCTAAGGCAAACTACAACCTATTAAGCGACAGTTGGTCAAAACTCAGGGGTCCCCATAACCCTAGACGACAGCTACCCATGCAGAATTATTCACAGAGTTCCTATGCAAACATATGAATGGCTACACAGAGGCTACCTTTCGTACCAGAAATAAACTCAAAACAAGCACTAAAAAGAAACCCCACTGATGGAATCCTCACCTAAAAAGGATATATAATAAATGAAGAAAACTCATGGCCAAACTTAGAAAAAGCAATTCCAAGTGTTTTTATATACAACTAAACAAGAAATTAAGAGGTCTAATTAAATCCAACAAGGCCAGCTATGAGGTCAGGATAACCTTTCAGGCTAAGGACAATCAAAAGGCCTTCTTCAGCTATGTCTGGGATGTTAAAGGTAAGTCACAGCAGTGTGCTGAACTGATGGTGAATGGTAACACCTACACTGATCAGGGTGACATAGCATATCTTCTGCCTGATAAATGTAGATCAAACTTCACCCTCCACTCCTATTCAGTTGCACCAGGCGAAATCCCCTACAATATACTTCGCCAATCTATTAGCAGGGTGCAGGTGCTGGCAGCACTTGCTAAAGTCAAGAACACTGCCTCCATGGGTCCTGACAACATTCCCAGATCCATCCTGGGCAGCCTAAAATATGCTCTATCAGGATCACTTGAGGCACTCTTCAACTTTACCCTTGAAACAGGCTATGTTCCAAGTGAATGGAAGACTGCAATAATCATATCCCTCCATAATGGTGGACCATCAATTGACACAGGGAACTGCAGACCCATTAATCTAACAAGTCTAATATGCAAAACCATGGAATGAATTATCGTGGAAATGATAAACAAGGGGATTGGCAGCCTGCAGATGCTGTATCCATCCCAGTTTGCCTTCATTAAGGGAAGGTCATGCCTATTTAACCTGGTTAGATATTTTGAAAGGGTCACTTAGGCAATGGATGAGGCTAAAACAGTGCATACTGTTTATCTTGACCTAGACAAGACATTTGATACAATAACCTACATAGGCATTATTAACAAGCTCTCTGATCAAGGCATTAATCTCAGTATAACTCACTGGACTGTGGGCTGGCTCATAGGACCCAAGACGACAGGATCAGTGAAATCACCTCCACCAAGAGGCCGGTCACCAGCTGAGTACCCCAGGACTCAATGCTGGGCCTGCTCTCATTTGGCATCTACTTTTCAGAAGTCAGGGCTAACGTTCAAGGCATTGGACTCACCAAGTTTGCAAATGACTGTAAATTGGAAGCAATTATAGCTTCTCCCAAGACACCAACATCTTGCCGGAGGGTTTAACAGAGACAAATGACTGATGCCAAAGCGATGCCATAAAACTCAATGCTAAAAATGGATTATAATGTCCTTTGGGATACTGTCAACCAAAATTAATTACTCCATCAATAAAACACCTCAAGAGTCAACCCAGTAGTAAGGGATCTGGCAACACATGTAGACAGCAATCTGGCCTATGATCAACAAATGGCTACGATTATAAGAAAATCATTCTATGTTGCCCAACTTATACATAAGGGTATGGCATCCAGGTCCAAGGAAGTTATAGTACCAGTCTATTTGGCCCTTATCAGACCTGTCATTGACAACAATACCTCCTTTGGCATGTATCTAACCAGACACTTGCAACAGTTGGAGTGCCCACAAAGGTTTCTCAACAGGAGAATTCAAGGCATGAATACCCTATCCTAAACTGATCACCCAAAGGCTCTGTTACTGTATTCAGTCTCCTATAGGCTTCTTAGATGGGATCTATGCCTGGTTTACAGACCTAGTCCTGATGGATCTGCTGTAGATGGGCTGAACAAACAGCACTAGAAACACTAGATCCAGGGATTTGAACTTTGCTTATGACATAAACAGAACATGCTGGAGAGACAGATGGGTGTCACAAAGGATGGAATAGGCTCCCCATCTGTGTAAAATAGAGTTTATACCTGATCCTATTAAAACAAAACCTTGACAATTAGATGGGGAATTATAAATGTGCCCCCTGTGTGGCCTCCCCTTGTCCCTTATGGACAGAAGCCATCAATAAGAAAAGTTATACCCTACACCCCTCCTACAAATCCTTAGTTACCTCCCTAATAACATGCCCCCCATACATGCACATGATAGTTGGGAATCCAAATGGTTTAGGGTGTGTGGCTAGGGGGCCCAGTGGTTATTAGCCTAACAACCTATGAAAGTATAAATAAGCTAGTGATAAAAACAATGCCCATGATAGCATATCACAAAATAAATCATCATAAGCAGTGCAGTGGTGCAGCGATTAATGTTGTCACCTCAGAGCAAGAGATGCTCCAGTTCAATTCTCGGCTAGGTTATTTCTGTGTGGAGCTTGCATGTCCTCTCTGCATTCGCATGAGTTTCCTGCCACATTCCAAAGACATGCTCTTGGAGCATTTCTCCCTGGGCCTCCTCTGAAAATAGGCTATGCCCTAGTCAGACTTTCCTGGTCAACAAATATTAAATAAATAAAATCTTACATTATTGACAAGTAGAGGCTATAAACAATTCCATTTCTAAATGACGGAACAAATCAGTGATAAAAGTACACACCTATGAGCAGCAGCGAATGAAGCAAGAATAGCATTTCTGAAATAAATTGTAAGTTACAGCTATTAAGTAAGCATATAGTCCCAAAATAGCCATCTTTCACAATGGGAAGACCAAGTGAATATAATTTAAAGTATTTTTTGATTGAATGGCTATTGAAATGCACCAAGCATGGAATACAGATTATTCCATACTAAACTTTTGACAAAGCATTTGACAATGCTGTACAAAAATAATTGTATACCGCACCTGCACAAGGTTACCAATACAATAAAGAGAAATAATACTGTAAGACACAGGCCAGGTTACTAGAGTGCCAAAGTTCTTCATAATATAGATGAATGTTATCTTATTTATTGTTGACATTTCACTGTGTTTACCCGCTCCATGGCACAGAAAATAAAGCTCTATGTCCCAGATAGCCTAGGTGGCCTCAATACATGTGATGGATAAACATTTCTATTATAACACATGAAAATTGTAGCTCAACCTTTTGTCTTGAACACAGACTGCAGAGAAAATTAGCAGGACTCACTCGGATACAACAAATTAAAGGCAGATTTCGTATTCCTTAGGTTTCAAATTATAGAGAAGCTCCTAGAACTTTACATTGATACGCAATTTGTGCAATTAAACACATACACTAGATTTAATCCTGCCTTTGCCCATCTCCAAGTAATTAAACTGCTTGAAAGTGATACTTGTACACTGAGAAATGCAGAACCCCAGGAGCTTTCTATGCTGTTTAATTGCTTTATTTGATACCATGAAGTACACATCATCACAGGATGCTAAAAAACAACAAGATATGTAGATCATTTTGAAGAACATAGACTAATTTAGTGCCATACCACTTCAGCACTCTACCTAAAATCCAGTACATTCAACACGAAGTTTGAACTATAATGAATGCATTGAAAAAAAAAGACTGAACAATGCAATAAAAAGGGTTTTCCTGCAGGCAAGTTAAATGGAGAAGATTTGAATCAACAGCAAAAGAAAAAGCAGTAATATTTCAATGTAGTGCATTGCCTAAAATTCATATTTCAGAAGATAAAAAACCTAGGGAGCCAAGTTACCTACTGAGTTTTAGGGGTTGTAACCTCCCACAGTATTTCATATTATTTCACATGTAGGGCTGGCGGCACCACCAGGAAACAAGGCTGATATTTTCAGCAGATTCCTGTTTGAGGTACATTAGTAAGAAGTATATAATATATAGATTTCAAAGTGTTACTTTTGAAGATTTTTAACTTTGTCAAGTGTGGTGAACATAGTCAATGAAAAAGGCAAGACAGGAGAGAAGAAAAAAAAAAACATCAAGCACCATCTTAAAGGCAAAATCACTGACTTCAACAACTATAAGAGAAAAAATAACTTATTTTCTATAAAAGGCATACATCATAATATTCATTACCGATAACAGTTGAAATACAGATATACTCTATTACTTCCACGTCCCAAATCATACCTATTTTTTTGAGCTGCATCATCAAAATGTTTTCAAAGATCCATCTTTCTATTCAGAACATTTGTTTGGTATCAGTCCTCCATACTAATGGAATCTTATGTTATACAAGAGAAATTTCCAACAATATCTAAATGTACCTGCTTCAGAAACTTCCCTTTTAGTATTCTTAAGCTGGTGATAAAGTAATTTTTCTTAAATTTGCCTCACTTTTCAGTGGGCCTTCAGGGAGCCCAGCACTCATGTAGATTTACAAAGTATAGTTAGCTATGAAATATTATGGCACAAAATGTCATGTATATATCAGATGAGCAGGAAGGTGAAGGCATCTATTCCCTCATCCTACAGTCCCCAGACATATATACTTTGTAGAATTAAATAATTAGTTCACAATAAAACAAGATGTAATAGAGAAACACGGCAAATTAAATGATAAGTAAAAGCAACGTTTTTAATAGTTAAGCGCCTTCACACAATATATAGGTGCTTCATCAGACCACCAAAGGCATAATTGCATCCACTTAAATATTAGAACAATTCACAGCAATTGAATCTTATCATCCTACAAAACATGGTCATCCTTAAAGTAACAGTACTTATAAAAAACATATAAAATATATGTAACAAAATATAAAATAGATGTATACAAATTATAAAGGCTACTTCAAAGGATGAGCTTTTAAATAAGGTTTTATAGAAGCTCTATCATTCAGACCTGGTAAATGGTCTGCTTGTAATCATAGTATCCATCTAAGTTCATGTTGCTCTGTCAAATTCTTAATGTCACCTAATTGTAAACTTTGTTGTATGCATTCAATGACTCTAAAATTAAAATCATGGCTGTCATCCTATTCAATTATATGTTTCGCTAGAGCACTTCTTTCTGCATTTCTATTTCTTATGTCTGCTAAATATTCCCTAGCACGTTCTCTTAAAGAATGATTAATCATACCAATGTAAAATGAATTACATAATGGACAGCTAAATATATAACATTTTTGGCAGTGCAGGTAGCACTAACTTTAAATTCAAAGCGCGTAACTCTTAATGGATGAATAAAAACATTGTCTTTAGCCAATACATGACAAATGTTACAACTTCCACAAGGTTTGTAGCATTACACTGCAATTGCTTAAATTCACTTAAATTAGAATAACATAATAACCTTTTTAAGTTCTTTTTATTCTTATAACAAAAGTGTGGATAATTCCTTACCACTTCCTTTATACTATCTCATTGCAATATGAACCAATTCTTTCCAATTATTTGACGTACCCTATTAATGTCACTCTGCAGTTAAATCATATTTAAGTAATAAAAGTCAATATGATTTGGGTAAAAGAGATTTTATATGTATACTATCAGAGCACATCTTAGAAAATAACATCTTTTTATTTAATGACAGGTATTACTTACAAAAACTTGGCATAACTATGGGCACTCCATGTATCAATAGCTACATCAATATGGCTTTAGCCCATTGGGAAGAATAACTTGTTTTAAAGAATAATACATTTGCTGAACATATACTCTTTTATAAGAGATTTGTTGATGATTTATTTTTACTAAGGACAGGTTCTTTAGAAGTATTCCATGAATTTATTACATTTTTACAGAATACTACAAATTTTTTGAGCTTCACGCACTCTATTTCTTTGTCTAGTATAGATTTTTTGGACATTACAATTAATAAAGAATTATATGGTAATTTTAGTACAAAGTTGTAGAGAAAAAATGTAGAAGAAATAATATCCTATATAGAGAAAGTATGCATCCACCTCATACATACAAGAATATTATGAAAGGTCAAGGTATGCGTATCTCTCATTTAGACACTGATGAATAGCAATTTCATCAAGATATAGCGCTCTTTCAGGATGAACTTTTAGAGTGTCACTATAAAAAGAAGGAAGTAGAAACTACAATTGAGGAAGTAGTTATGTTAAGACATACTAGAGCTAAACCCTATATGTCACATAATAGTGTTTCGAACTATTCTAATCAAGACAGATGTCAATATAATCAGACAGTCCCTTTTAGATTGCAATATTCGAGTGACATTGATAGGGTACATCAAATAATTAGGAAGAAATGGTTCATATTGCAATCAGATAAAAGTATAAAGGAAGTGGTAGGGAATTATCCACAACTCTGTTATAAGAATAAAAAGAACTTAAAAAGGTTATTGTTATTCTAATTTAAGAGGATTTAAGCAATTGCAGTGTAATGGTATAAAACCTTGTGAAAGTTGTAACATTTGTCATGTATTAGCTAAAGACAATGTTTTTATTCATCCATTAACAGCTAAGCGCTTAGAATTTAAAGTTAGTGCTACTTGCACTACTAAAAATGTCTGTTCATTATGTAATTCATTTTACATTGGTATGAATAATCATTCTTTAAGAGAACGTGCTAGGGAACATTTAGCAGCCATAAGAATTAGAGCTGCAGAAAGAAGTGCTCTAGTGAAACATATAATTGAATATGATGACAGCCACAATTTTAATGTTAGAGTCATTGAATGCATACAACAAAGTTTACGATTAGATGACATTAAGAATTAGTTAGAGCAACATGAACTTAGAGGTATACTAAGATTACAAGCAGACCGTTCACCAGGTCTGAATGATAGAACTTCTATAAAACCTTATTTAAAAGCTTGTCCTTTGAAGTAGCCTTTATAATTTGTATACATCTATTTTATATTTTGTTATATATATTTTATATGTTTTTTATAAGTGCTGTTACTTTAAGGATGACCATGTTTTATAGGATGATATGATTCAATTGCTTTGAATTGTTCTAGTATTTAAGTTGAAGCGATTATGCATTTGATGGTTTGATGAAGCACCTATATATGGTATGAAAGTGCTTACCTTTTAATAAACGGTTGTTGGTTTTACTTACCATTTCATCTGCCATGTTCCACCATTACATCTCGTTTTATTGTGAACTAGTCATGACTTTGGTGTTTTCTGGAGTTAATTCACAGTGGCACTTCTTTTATTATTTAGAATTTAACCAAATCATTGTTTAGTTGCATAAATTAATCAGCTGCTGTGAAGGACTATAATCAGGTTAAACATTCCTGAGACAAGCAGACCTTGGCCACATTTAGTGAAGAGTGGCTATGGGCTTACATTTTATACATGGCTTACTTAGTGGAAGGGATTTGTTGAATGCCTAAAATAACAGCTGCAGTGCTGAAGTTATTGAAATAAAAAGTTTCAGAAAACATTTTTTTTTTTTTTTCAGATCAGTTGCTTTGGGTTACAGTGGTAAAACAGGTAAACAAAAGACATACACAAATCTACAAGACATAAATAGAATTATAGTGATATGAAAATTGAACAGTTAAGAAAAGGGAAGGTACAGCACATCTAACAAGGCATGTCTGACATTAATGCCTGTGTTTCTTTCTAGAGTAAGTTCTTTAATGGTACTGCTATATCCAGCTTACTAAAATGTGCAGTGCAGAATGAATTTCTGGAATGTACAGGGCATTTGATGACTAAACATGAACATTAACCAAGAACTCACAAACTTTTAAGAAGTACACAAACACTAAGAGATACCCTATTTTAAACTCATTGTTTTATGTCAGATAAGTTTGGTAAAAATTATATTGGTAAGAACATTATTTCCTTCTTCTCTGATAGTAAGCAGTTGGGAGTGGGTGGGTGCAGAGTTCTACAAATGGAACAGGGATCTTGTAGACTTCAGTTATTTATAATGAACCTTAAGGTTTTTCTATAAACACCAGTGTTCTATGCATTCAGACAACTAAAACCGACCAGCTGTCTTAACCTTGATAAAGTGCGCATTTTAAAATAATATCAGTTCTCATGCATAAAAAGAAACCATATTTACCAAGAGCTACTGTAAGAAAGCAACCCCCCCCCCACACTTCCCTCAATGCTGCATAATATTCACTTTGTAATAGCATTCACTTTTATCTAACAAAGCTGGTCCTCAGTATTACATGGTAAAGGCAAGGGGATCAGCACTCAATACAAACGATCTAGTCATCTGTTTAACTTTAGTTGAGGTGAAGGCAAATCTTCTTGAAGAGTTAGTGGACTTAAAAATGTACCCGTGGAAACTAAACTTTTATTTAAACAAATATTAGGACTGTGAACTCCAATGGGGAAGGGGGTGGCTCTGGTTTTGGTAAATTCTGTAATTATACCAACAAGATTATGCCCATATTAGGAGATAAGACATATGAAGAAGTCTCCAGGAATGATGTTTATATGGTTATAATAAGATTGATTGTATACTTTATGATATGTTTATGCCAGGCGACATTCAGCATTCTGTTTATAATTATCTAAGAGTGGAACATTTTTCAATTCTTATCATTTTTGCAGTTCCTAAAGTTCATAAGAATTTATATGAGTTGCATTTAAGGCTGACAGCTGATAACACATCATCCCAAACTTTTCCTTTAGTTAAGCTTACTGATTTGAAGTTGAAGAGACCCTTCAAACAGTGGGTTATTTAGTTAAGGAGTCTTGGAATTTTTTTAAGGTGAATTTCCAGTGATTGTTGTAATGAAAAAGTTCCTTTCATTACAATAGATGTGAAAGACCTGCTCTTAGTAATTTCCCACCAACTGGCTCTTGACTTGGTTTTAGAGTTGCTAATGCAGAATAGCCAATTAAGCAGGTATGAAATAAAAGTTATTTTGAACCTGATGGAAATAGTATTGACATACAATTTTATATACTATGAGGGTTTATATTACAGACAGAAACAAGGGGTTGCGATGAGTGCATGTTTGCAAATATTGTCATGGCAGTATGGGAGAAAAAAATATTTGTTGACGTCACCTTATACTAAATCTTGGATTTTTTATACTAGATATTTGGACGATATCTGCATATTTTGGGTAGACTAACATGATATGATTTATGAGTTTTTAAACTATATTAATAACCCTACCCCCCATTCAGCCTTAATGCAGGTATTACATTATTTAGATATAGAATTAAAAAGGGCAAAATTCATAATAGATACATTTCAACAATATTCAGAAAACCTACTTATTCTTTGTTTCACTTTACACCTGCTACACACAAAAGCAGTTGTTAAAGGGCAACTTCACTGATGGGTGTGACAAACTCAAAGGTATGTTTTTGAGGAGGGGTTATCCTGACAAATTCCTTTGTGAACTTATTCATGAAGTTGTTGTGAAAAGTGAAAAGGGATTTCATGTCCCATTATTGGGCGGTAGTATCAATACTAGACATGATGTGAGCACCTCTTGTCCTAATAATTGGACCACAGCTTTTATTACTACATCTAGTTCAGATTACAATGAGATAAAAAATATTATCAGAAAGAATTGACATATTTTTAATCATCTTGAGGATCTGAACAAAAAAGTGTGTATATTTCCCAGTGTTACTCAAGAAGAGGAACCACCTTAAAAACTTGGTTGAATGAAACTCCTTCTTTAACTAGCAATATAATAACAAATGAAGGGGCACATCAAAATGTGGATGATGTAATTTTTGCAAATATATTTTAAATGAAAAGGTGATAACAATTAGGAATATTAGATCAGCCCTCCTTTTCATTGTAATTGTTTAAATAAGGGTCTCTTATATACTGCTTTATGTCAACAATGCATGAGCTTTTATATTGGGAAAACTAAACGGATATTCAAGGATAGAATTCGTGAACACATTTACAGAATTGAGAAAAAGGATAACATCAATAGTTTAGCTAAACACATTGCCAAGTTTCCCTACCCTTATTGCTTATTTTTTGGGGTTGAGAAATCCAGGACCAACCCAAGGGGTGGAGTGGAAGATCTGTCTCTTGAAGTCTGCGAACTCCATTGCAAATCAAAACAAATATCAGGGAAAGTACAGGCTTGAATGGTATGATTTCTGTGAATTGTTTGTTGTAGCTAAAAGTGTTGGGTTTAGGGTGATTTTACAAATATATTTTTAAATTAGTGAAGTTTTAAGTCTTGTATAGTTTTAAAGCAAGGTAAAGAAGTAATTGTGATTAAATTTACAAGCTGTTTATCATGTGATTCTTGTGCAAAGTATATAGTATGGATTAATTGGTAGGAAGTTATTCCGAAGAAGTTTCTTTATTGAAACAAAAGAGCTAAATAAAATTGGTTATATGGCAGTCCTGAGTTGTGAGTCTTTTCGGTGACGTTTGTTGAGTTATTAGTTTGTATGTACTCCCAAGGTTGTTTGTGGTTATAACGTTAGTTGCAATGAATGCACTACTTTGTTTCTTAAGTAAAACTTTCATCTAATACCATCACCTCCTGAATCTGAAAACAACAATTTATGTCAAACTATCTGTCTTGCAGTCTGTTTATAGTGCTATTTATTTTATTTTTTTGATACAACCAAAAATTTGTTTTATTACTCAATGGTTTTCAGAGACAGAATGTAATGGAATATTCTATAAGCCTTTCATAGGTTCATAGGTGTGTACCAGGCTAATGGCCCTGGCACCTTTACAAGCCTAGCCTAAAAGATTACCCTGGCATCGTGCCACCCAATCTTAGTTCCCAGGGCCTCTGTCGAGTAGAGCCACTGGAGTGATCCCCAGGTTGAATTTTCTATTTCCCATCCACTCGTCAAGATTTCTGTTGAAGAGGGCCAGTGAGGTGTTTTGTTTGACATGTATGGGAAGTCTATTCCATAGCATGGGCAGTCTCTGGGTTATGAACCTGTCCCTCCAACATGTTCTGTTGACTGTGGTAATGAGGTTGAGGTCCCTGGAGCATGTGGTGCAGAGGGATTGGCATTTTTTTAGATGTAGCATTTCTAACAGAGCTGGGTCAGACATGGCTTTGTAAGTCAAGCAGAGGTCACCTCTAAGTAGGCAATATGAGACAGAGAATAGATGGATTTTTTTGAGTCTATCCATATAGGACAAGTTTGTAAGGCATAGGATCCTCTTTGTGAGGTACTTCTGTGGCCTCTCCAGTTGTTGCAGGTGTCTAGTGAGGTACATGCCAAATGGGGCATTGTACTCAATGACTGGCCTAATGAGGGAAGAGTAGAGGGAGACAATGACCTCTTTCTTCCTGGATGCAAAATCCTTAGTAATGAGATGTGCCACATAGAAGGACTTTCTGACCACAGTGGCAATGTGGTGGTCAAAAGAAAGGTTGCTGTCAACCTGTGTTACCAGATCTCTTATAACACCTTCTGTGTTCAGTGGACTACAGTCAATGTGGTAGTTCATGGGAACTGGGTTTTTCTCAAAGGGGATGATGACACATTTTTTGGCACTGAGCTTAAGGCCATGATTCTAACACCAGTCATTGGTCTCAGTGAGGCCTTGACTATAACATGAAAATACCATGCGCAACATAATCTAAATAAAAAGGTTATCCTGTCTTGTAGTAAATAAGACCTTTGAAATCCCCACTTTAAGGTTTTTCATACCTGCTAAAGAGGAAGCATTCAGATAAACTGAAACTGTAATATTTACACTTATTTGCATGACTATTCAAGAGATATTATTTGCATGACTATTCAAGAGACACGGTCTTTTTTAACTTCAAAGTATTGAAGCTTTCATATCCTTGTAGACTGTGTTGGTGAAATAGCCTTTAAGAGATAACAATCAAGACCTTGTATAGATTTTGGAAATCTGGTGCAGTCATGTAAACTTCCATCATTTAATGACTTTGGGAGCTGCATTGGGATTTATGCCTTGCTGCAGTACTGGAAGTCATCGGTGGATATTCGCAATACAGTAATACTAAGCAAATGTTATCTTGGTCCATATAATCTATAAAACACAGACTGGACATCCCTTCTTTGTCAGGCGACTGAAGTAAGATTACAGTACCTGTATAATTTACTTTGGTTTAAGCAAACTTTCAATTTGTGACACTAAAATGATCACATTCTGCAATGAACGTTTATGTTCCAAAATCAGGTGTTTCGAGAGGTAACGCTCTCTGTACTCTCTGTCAGCTGGTCTCCAAGTATATCACTAATGCTGCAAAATTGGGAAAAGGAGCAATAGTGCACAATACAGCTATCTATTGTGCTTATGCCTCCTCCACAATTTAGGCCCCTTCATGAAAATTTCTTTCTGCTTAATCTTTTAGTTTTAACACAAACACATCTAACAAGAGCTTTCATTATAGCATGCATCTCCTGTCATAGGAAAGATATACAAAAGATTGTCTACATTTCATCCTTAATGTAGTAGATAAAAACATCACATTTCATTATCCAACACTTCAGGGCCATTGTGAGATGGCTAGCAGTTATCAAATATACGACTAAAGACTTCATATGGAAATGTGGTCTCACCCAGGTCATGTACATATGCCGGAGGCACAATCCTTAAAGAATTCACCCTCATGCAGTGGTATATTGTGTAGCCCACTTAGAAGCACATGAGAGAGCCAGGGCTCTGAAAGTTACTTTAATTTCTTTCACTATAGTGTCACTTCCGTGTCACAGATCAGGGTGTCCTATAGCACAGCATCATTTTAACAGTGAGTGCTATGATCATATACTATAATACAGTATTATTTTAAATAGGGTTGTTTTGTCACTTTGAGGGTGTCTGAGATTCTCTGAAGGTGTTACACTTTAGATTTTTATATCTATGTATTTTGATATTATTAAGTGTACCCTGCAGACAACCTATGTGGACTGGACGAATCACTTGTTTGGAGGGTTATGTAGTGTAAAGCTGCTGAAACAAGTTTAACACTGTTAGAAATATGCCATCTAGTAGCTTCAGGTTTAACAAGTGTACGTCATACATATCTGACTGTTGTGATGAATTGCACCCTTCACTCCTGTTCACTTGTGCGACTGCTTATAAATGTATTACTTACCTTGGAGAAAGCACCTCTGTCTATTTTTTGTGCATGACAAATTTGTGTAATCTACCTTAGATTATTTGCTCTTCAGGGTGACGCTTGCTTTAAAGTTCATGCAGCATTAAGAATGTACTTTGCCCAGTGATGAGTTGGAGTTGGTATCACTCAACACTGTTGCAACGCTCATTTATGATTTGTAGTTTTTGCTCATGTAATAAATATATGTACACACACACACACACACACACACACACACACACACACACACACACACACACACACACACACACTCATTCACTCACAATGTATAAACTTAGCAGGACAGCTTTAGATATAAATATATATGTATATGTTTTTCCTTTGTAGTCTATGAGAAAGTGGGTGTCTGTACTTTAGGGTGATGTGAACAACATATGCTGTTATCACTAAATATGTAACATAAAATAAGCAGACTTCAAGATATATAAAACTAAACATCAATGGCATAAAATCATTGAGAAATTAAATACCAGCATTACAATTAATCAACTAACCTTTAAATACACAAACACCATTTTCTACAGGAGGGCAAGCCTCCCTGCATCTCCCAGAATTAAAGATATGAAATCCAAGATCACATCAAATCTGACAAGGAAGATTTCTCCCTGCAACTGAAAATCATTGACAGTGCATATAAACACAAGTGCCAGAAGTAATTTTAATAAGTGTACCCAGTCTCACCACATACCCACATTCCCTAATCTAAAACATACCTTAACCCAATGAAACATAGTATTTGAGTATCATAGCAACACTTGAAAAGCTCTACCTACAAAATACTGTGCATTCAACATTAAATACACTAAGGAAAAAACATTTATACCAGACTGCAATACAAATACAAGATACAATATATTCATTATGCAGCTATATTTTAATGTTTATAGTTTGTTTTGACATGTCCTTTTATTCTATACACTTCTGGGGATCCAAGGT
The DNA here is from genome assembly GCF_019279795.1 of Protopterus annectens. Lineage (NCBI taxonomy): Eukaryota > Metazoa > Chordata > Ceratodontiformes > Protopteridae > Protopterus > Protopterus annectens. The sequence goes on from NC_056743.1 coordinate 117,408,357, forward strand.
GGAGATATATTATTTAAAAAAAACAGTCAGCCAAAAATCCAGGAAAACTGAACATGAAAAAACACATTAAAATCAAATAAAAGATATATATATATATATATATATATATATATATATATATATATATATATACACACACACACACACACACACAAAATAAAGTTCTGTGCTAACTCCAAAACACCTGTAAATATAAAAGTGCCTCAAAGTGCTAAAAAATACCTTAATAAAATACTCTCCTATACAGCTATTGAGGAATTCACTGAAGGTAGAACTTGATCAAACCTACACCTCTGCCATTCATTAAAAAACACCTCTACTACTGTGTTATGCCTATACAAAATAGTCTAAACCAAAATTATTAAAATAAACGGACAAAAAAAAAGATAAAAATAAAAAAGTATATTCCATTATTTTTTCATCGTAATCAGTTTATTTAACTACGTAAGCGTACTTGCTATTACAGATCCATTTCACTCACAAGCTGCCACAACAATGACAAGGGAAAATACAACCTGTGCGAGTGCTTTACAGTAGCCAGTCAGCCAGCATATTGTTAGCTATTGGGATGAAATGAGAATACACTAATTAAATCCCCATGTACATGGGGAGAGCATGCAAACTCCCCACAGACACTGAAGTCAGATGTGATGGGATGAAATGAGAATACACTAATTAAATCCCCATGTACACGGGGAGAGCATGCAAACTCCCCACAGACACTGACGTCAGATGTGATGGGATGAAATGAGAATACACTAATTAAATCCCCATGTACATGGGGAGAGCATGCAAACTCCCCACAGACACTGAAGTCAGATGTGATGGGATGAAATGAGAATACACTAATTAAATCCCCATGTACATGGGAAGAGCATGCAAACTCCCCACAGACACTGATGTCAGATGTGATGGGATGAAATGAGAATACACTAATTAAATCCCCATGTACACGGGGAGAGCATGCAAACTCCCCACAGACACTGAAGTCAGATGTGATGGGATGAAATGAGAATACACTAATTAAATCCCCATGTACATGGGGAGAGCATGCAAACTCCCCACAGACACTGAAGTCAGATGTGATGGGATGAAATGAGAATACACTAATTAAATCCCCATGTACACGGGGAGAGCATGCAAACTCCCCACAGACACTGAAGTCAGATGTGATGGGATGAAATGAGAATACACTAATTAAATCCCCATGTACATGGGGAGAGCATGCAAACTCCCCACAGACACTGAAGTCAGATGTGATGGGATGAAATGAGAATACACTAATTAAATCCCCATGTACATGGGAAGAGCATGCAAACTCCCCACAGACACTGACGTCAGATGTGATGGGATGAAATGAGAATACACTAATTAAATCCCCATGTACACGGGGAGAGCATGCAAACTCCCCACAGACACTGACGTCAGATGTGATGGGATGAAATGAGAATACACTAATTAAATCCCCATGTACACGGGGAGAGCATGCAAACTCCCCACAGACACTGACGTCAGATGTGATGGGATGAAATGAGAATACACTAATTAAATCCCCATGTACACGGGGAGAGCATGCAAACTCCCCACAGACACTGACGTCAGATGTGATGGGATGAAATGAGAATACACTAATTAAATCCCCATGTACACGGGGAGAGCATGCAAACTCCCCACAGACACTGAAGTCAGATGTGATGGGATGAAATGAGAATACACTAATTAAATCCTCATGTACATGGGGAGAGCATGCAAACTCCCCACAGACACTGACGTCAGATGTGAATTCCATTACCTGGCACTGTGAGACAAAGATTTTAACACCTGAATCACACTGCTGTACCATGAATTATAAAATTACATTCTCAAATTCTAGCACAAGAGATACTGCACTTATTACATCCCAGACCCCCATATATTCCATATATCATGCACACAGAGTTAACCGTTTTAATTGGACCACTGCTAAGTGCAGAACTGTGCCCATTGTGCAATGCATTTAGTAGTCTGCATGGCAGTTTGTTTCTCCTTCCGGAGAGGTTTCCAAAAATAAATAAAATGGCTTTTTTTCATATAACAAATGTCCAATATATTTTATGGAAGTTCCTGAGTGATTAGCTACTGTGTCCTGTGCCAAGAGACTTGTCATCTTTTTGGCTGTAGCATGCAGAAAATATTAATTAGTTGATTTCACCACACAAAACTGAGTTCTATTAATGAAGTTATGTGTAGTGCTATAGCTTTGGAATCTGCGTATTTAATATTTGTAGTATAAAGGTGAACCTTTCATAGTAGAAGTATGGAGGTGCAACTCCAACGCGCATTTACTTTTTTTTTATTTGTGCCAGTTTTACTTTGAGTGCTTATATGTTTTGTTTTATTATCAGTATTATTACTATTCTGCTATATCAAATGTATTCATGCTTAGCTCCTGTCCACTCAATGAGTTGCTGTTATGATGTCCTAACTTTAATGAAGTATCATAATCGCTGAATTTACCAGACAACATATTGGTTATTAAGAAAGATGATTACATTAACGTGTGAAGGTAATGATCTTGCTGTGACTGGAGATCATGCAGAGAGCTAATAACACTGTATTATTTATGCATTACTGTAAATATGTTTTTGCAAACCAAATGCATGCACTTCTTTGGTACCATAAAAATAGCTGTATGACAATGGGAAGATGATACATTTAAGGGGCTGCAGAAATGCTAATGTTAAAACAGCTGCATAAGGTCACTGAGCAGAGTATTTGAATAAACACAGGCATAAACAACCCTATAACTATTCCTTCACTGTGCATTTCCTTCATAAAGTCACATTTTACAACTACACTGTGAAACACATTTTTAGACAGCAGTCAAAATCAATCATCTTAAAATCAGAAGTGTGAAAGTTGCCACATCAGAGTATGTTGTTAGCAAAGACTGTTGTTTGCCAGGTAAAATTAAAAATGAACATTCAAAAACAATCCTAGCAACAATCAATAATATAAAGATCAAACATAAATAATTTCCACTGAGATCATTTTGTTAAGAACTGCAGTAATTTGAGAGCAGAAATTCCATTCTAAAGGATAGTAACGTCATCCAGTGGCATGATAACACTGCTATATACAGGTCTGGTCAATCAGCAGCATTTCACTAGATGGGGCAAATTCAGTGGGCATAGTGGCATTGCAGTAGTTCCCAAGACGGGTGTCATCATTGGGCATGGTAACATTATATTAGTTCCTGAGATGGGTGTGGTTAATGGTATGGTGACACTACAGCAGTTCCTTAGATGGGCATGGTGAAACTGCAGTAGCCCAATCAGCAAGTATAGTGACACAGCTGTAGTTCCTGAGATGGGTGCTGTCAGTTAGCAACACTGCAGTAGCTCTGGAGATGGGCATAGTCAGTGTGCATGGTGACCCCACAGTAGCTCCTGGGATGTGGCACAGTCAGTGGGTATGCTAATGCTGCCTTAGTTCATAAGATGTGTCCAGTCAGTAGGTATTCTGGTATTACAGTAATTTAATATTCATGGATCTTTGTCTTTGTGCACCGTAACAATGAATCTGAAGTAGTAAAACCCCAATTGTGTACATAGTTCCAATGCAGAATTTCATGAGATGGGTCCCCAGTTAGTCTGAACAGTGATACTGATGTAGTTCTTTAGCTGTGTCCCCTTCGGAGTGCACAGTGACAATGCAAGTAGTTCATAGGGTGTATCTCCCCTCAATGTGCTTAACAGCAGTGCAGTTGTTTTTGAACTCTTGTTGCCCTCAGTGGGCATTATGATATTGCAATAGTTCTTGAGGATATGGTCTTCTCAGTGTGCATGGAGTCATTGCAGTAGTTCATAAGATGTGCCCCCCTTGGAGAGCATAGGGTGTATAGTAGTCCATGAGGAGTGGAGCTGATGATAGCACAGTAGGGCATGAAGTAAGTGTACTCCCAACATTTAACATAAATTCATAGGTTCATATGTACTAGCTAGGCTATTGATCTGTATGGCTCTTAAAAAGCCTAGCCTTAAGTTCCCATGGAAATCATTAGCCCTTATATTCCACGATATGAATCTCCAAAGACAGACTGCACAAGTATATATTGGCTTCTTACATGTATCCCCGTGTCAATGAAGACCATTGGAGCCAAACCAAGTGTGAATTTGCAGTTACTTATACATTTGTCCAAGTTATAGGTTCATAGGTTGATACTAGACTATTGGCCCTAGGGCCTATACAAGCCTAGCCATAACAATTCCCTGGCTATTTCTTCCCACAATATTTACTTCCCTGGACCCCTGTCTAGCAGGGCAACTGACGTGATCCCTGTATATATTTAAACAGAATATGTGAAATTCTCTCCTTTACAGGGAAGCCAGTTCCACAGAAGTGGTATTTTTGGTAATATATATATATATATATATATATATATATATATATATATATATATATATATATATATACACGTATCCCTCTAACATGTTCTGTTAACCCTGAAGAGGAGAATAAGGTCCCTTGAGAGGGTGTTTTCAATACTGCTGGACTTATCAATGTTTCCAGTGGTAAAAGAAACACCTGCTTAAGAGTCCTCAGTTTCCTCTATAAAATTTAACAGAACATGTTGAAGGGATAGTATGTTTCATAGAGAATACCACTTCTATTGAACTGACTTCCCTTTCATATATGGCAGAAAACTTCTCTTATTCTACTGAAATGTACCATGCTTGGGAGCTCATGAGCTGGGACCCTTCAATATCACATTACAAATCATAGCCGAAAGATTTTACAAAGGAAGTGTTAGAGTCACTTATTAAAATGCCCATTAAATAAGCTGAAAGTGGCTGCCGCTTACTAAAAATTGTTAGACTGTTCTTTGTTTGTATTTGGCTCCTAAAGAGAAAGTGTGGCCCCTGAGGTCTGTATGTTAAGCAGAAAGAAGGTTAATATCAGTTATAGGCATAGTCACCCTGACGGCAATAGTATTCATTTAATTACACAAAAGGATTAGTGGCGGACGGGGTATTTGTCAGCATTCTGATGTGGAGCAGGTGATAGTGGAGTGGAAGTACAGCCATGTCCTACAACCAATAAAAGTCACAATTTCAAGATCAGGACAACTGGGAATGGACAACTTCCTGTGAAGTGAGTAAAAGATAATATAAAAAGCATGTAACCATAATTTTTTTACAAACATAAGAATACTATTCTAGTTAAGAACTCAATGAATGATTTTAGATGTGCAGGTAACCAAAAAGAACATTGTCCATTGTCTCTACACTGTTTTAGTCCACCAACAGTCACCCAGCAGCTGAAACAAGATGGCTAAACCAGGAAGTGAAAAAGGTCTTGTTTCTGAGCATAAAACCTTGTGTGGACTGTGGCATCCTATTTGATATAAAAGAAACAATGGGGAAGAAGTGACAAAACCATTGCGAATTATTCTGGCAGTTCTGTTTTACTGTTAAAGTATACTCTTGTATGAGTGGCATAACTAGCCCATCACTATGCCTCCACCTTTCCCTCTCTCATCCAAACATCCATTAACGACTTCTGTTGAGCTTTTCTGGCACACCACTGTTAACTGCATTCCAAGACTCTTGCACTATGCAAGTAAAATATCACCTCATTACACCTGAATCGCACTGCTGCACCATGAATCATCAGTCATTAAATTCAGGTACTATAGATGTGTCATTCTCACACCTCTCCTTGAACAGTACTTGGGTGCTGAAAATACTGTATGCCTAAATCATATACCTCCTGCTTTATTCCTATTAATGCAAGCCAGTCTCTGAATTATTCTAAATGTCCAGATCACTCAGTACTATGTCGATTTCTCCTTCTTCCCATAACACCAACAGTATAAATTCTACAACCATTGCAATTAAACAGCACTCCAGATGCCGACTTGATAGTTCCATGTACAAAAGGAAAGTGACTTTAAAATCTGGATTCGCTGTTTTAGCTACATGCCCACACATGCTGAAATTTGTTGCTGCCATTTTCAGTAATGCTATGTCATTTTGCCTAGCTCTAAATATGATCATGGTTCATTCTGATATCAACGACAAGATATCCTTAACATACATTCAGATCTTCCCTAGACTGCAACCGTTAAAGCAAACTACCTTGTACTTTGATGAATATCAACTACCAGGTTTCTTAATATCTTCCAATCCATACCAATTCTTTTTGGTTTAAGGATTTTTGACCATCACACCAGTCTTGAAAACTACCCGTTTGCAAGTTGCTGCCATTTCTAGAATAAAAACATACTACCTTTGTTGATAAAGGCATTAAAACTACAATACCTGTGTCATAATGTCACCAATTTTGTTTTTTTGTTTTTTTATTGGTTCATGTCATAGGGCGGCCACAGTGGTGCAGCGGTTAGCATTGCCACCTCACAGCAAGAGGTTCTCCGGTTTGATCCTCGGCTGGGGTGCCTTCTGTGCGGAGTCTGCATGTCCTCCCTGTGGTCGCGTGGGTTTCATCCAGGTGCTCCGGTTTCCTCCCACATCCCAAAGACATGCTGTAGGTGGATTTGAACACACTAAATTGGCCCTAGGTGTGAGTGTGCGCATGTGTGTGCCTTCTGTGGAAGGTTGGGTGCTGGGCCGGCAACTTGACACTGTAAAACTCCACTGCCAATCATGAGTGGACGGTGATCTGTTGTGGCAACCCCTAACAGGGAAAAGCCGAAAGAAGAAGAAGAAGAAGACTGGTTCATGTAATAGCTGCCATTTCTTTTATGAAGAAAGAAAATGGCAACTATAATAAGAACCAGATAAAGTTTGGCTTAATACAGATGGTATTCTGGAAAATTTCACATGACTAAAATTATAAAGATGGCTAGTTTTTAAAAATCTGTCAGTCCAACACAAGTTTTGCAAGATGTGTTAAATTCTGAAGTATACAGTTATCTTATTAATTATTGTAGTAATATGATAATTAATGTAAATGTTAATTATGCTTCTCATTTTTTATTCACTTCAGTTTAAAATATAAATATTATTGAATTTACCTCTTCATATTGTCCTGGTCTGACCTTCAAAATGCCCCCAAAAGTTTAGTGCTGTGCCCTGGTAAACAAATTTAAGTAAATAAATAAATAAATAAATCTACTTTTATACTCCAAACAGGCACCTTCAGAAGGGACCTTATTTGGTATCATATTTATTTGTTTGTTTGTTGTTTTGTTACAACCAGTCTTCTCTTTCGTACATCAAAACCCCTACATTTCTCATTTGTGAAGATAGTTGGGGTGAGGGCGATAATCCCAATTTTCATTTACCAAAGCCATTTAAAGGACTGACTCAAAATGCCAAAAACCTGAAGGAAGAAACAGTTAAATTGGAATGACGACCCCGCCCCCCCCCCCATATATTTTAATGGAACTTACGCAGGCAGCACATCAAATTTCCATCTACATACAAATCTAATATGCATGACCTCAGTTATCCATAAAGTTTAGAGATCCTTTTAGAAAGGGTGAGAAAACAGACTCCAGTAAAGAAACAGATGGCTTGTTTTTTTCTGTTAAAGCAGCTGTACCGAAACGAAGCAACTAGACCTGGGAAACTCTGGAGCTGTGTCTATGCTATAGTTTATGGAGATGTTGGGATACTCCTCCATAAATGACCATCGGATATTAAACAGATATCAACACAGCTGCACATTACCTAAACAAACCATTGTAGGTTATTGGGAAATAGATGGCAGCAATAAATAAACTCAGCAATATAAAACACAGTCACTAAATTAGTGTATGGATCTGGTATTAAAATGCATTGCATTCAATATCCATATACATAATGCTACAAAGTATAAGAGATATCTGTCAGTTTTGATCATAGACATTCACAGAAATGGTAATCATTTTTATTGCTTTCACGTTCAGTTAAGTCCTAGCAACTTTGCACAAATGATTAGGAGCTAAGCAGCTAATGCTTAATACAGGTCTATTCACAAACAGAAAATAAAGGAGAGCCATTAACAAAAGTATAAAACAAACAAGAATTTGTTATATATGTAGTAATGATGAATGGACATGTGTGCATGCCAGATAAACATGCCTGGTAAAATAAAAGTCACATTATGTAAAACAAATAAATGACAGTTCCAGTGAAGTGTATCTGAAGATATTTAATATGCTATGCATACTGGGAAGAAGAGACATCAGCAAGGAAAGCTCATTTGTGCAACTCAGTAATTTCCTTCCAAGAAGTAGAAAGGATTGGGCAGAAATAGGAACAGACAGAAAAAATATGGCAGACTAAGTGATCATGTGAATAAAACTGACTCTGATATAAAGATGCTTAATATGAAAACCCTTAAATCAACTTATGCCACAGGAAAATACAGAGTCAAGATTTCTGGATAAGACAAAACTGTTTACAATGCAATTATTAGAAAGTTACTCTTAAATATTGCAATGTCTAATGAATGCACATGTGCTTGGAGAACATGCGTCCACCAGGAAACATAAACTTCAAATATTATACTAGATAGAGGGGTATTATGGTGCACTGAACTCGCATGTAACAAGTGCTGAATGGGTTTTTACATTTTTTCTGTAAAAGTACAGATGAAATTTCACCAATACCTAATTGCACACAGTTCACCTAGTTTGCAGTGACAAGCACTGTCCCACAGTTGCAAACTGGATACTCCTGACATTGTTTTATATTTTCACTCCAACTGTCTAATCAATAAATAAGGGTCTGTTGCCATGGATATGAACTTTCCCACCATCTCTATTACCAGCTTGGTGGATATGGACAACCTGAGGCAATGTAGAAATAGCCTTGTGTTTACTGACAACCAGTGATTCTCAAACAAATTGATATGGTATGTGAGATATGTATTTACACAATATCGCTGGAGGCAAAGCTCTCACATAAAAGTACTCCTAATGTCAATAAGGTTGTCAGCAGTACACACGCTACACCCATCACACACATTTCAAAGCAGACAAATAGACCAACATATGCTGAGGCATTTAAATGTAACCTTCCTAAATCTAAAGACCTCCTAGATGAATTACACATAAAAAATAACCTCAGCAGCCCCGAATGTACTCTTTCAAAACAACACCCACATCAACACATACAGCCACATCTTGTGGAGCCTCCACTTCTAAGCCCATAAGGCAAATCACCAAAAAATCCAACATTCTGGTCATTGGAGACTCCATCGTGAGACACACTGATGTCCCTCTCACCAGGCTGAGTAAGGAGAAAGTCACAGTCAGTTGATTATTAGTGCTAAGATCCGTCACATTACGCATGCACTCAGGTCATTGGACCACAAATACTGGTATGGCTCAGTCCTAGTCCATGTGGGTGTAAATGACCAGAGGCATACCTCCCTAGACTGCATGAAGAGAGACATCATGGAGCTCATGGAATACATTTCCCAGGCTGGTAACAGCCTAGCATTGAGCAGCATTTTACCTTCTCCAAGGATGATGTCATAGTACGAACAAAAGATGAATGACTTCAAAAAATCGACAAGTTTCTGGTGTCATTTTAAGGGGGTGGAATACTTGTCAGCATGAAACAAGATGCTCAGCAGACCATGCTGCTTTGCCAGGGATGGACTGCACTTCTCCCCTCTACGCTTTTGAATATTAGCTAAAACATTGTCTTCTCCCATAGTGCCTTTTTAGGCAATGCCAAACTGAAATTACTTCTAAGGTATTACTGCTCAATGCTAGGAAACTAAACAAAAAACTCCACTCCCCAGAAGCTCTCTTCACCCTAGAGAATGCTGATATCTGTGCAGTCACTGAGACGTGGTTTAAAGCCGTGAAGAGCACACCAACAGTGCAAGGTCCACACATTTAGACAAGCTACTACACAGACAGGGACTTAAGGTGGAGGTGTCTTGATTTACATCAACATTAAATACACCCCAAGGCTGGTCAAACAGGACAATGTACTTGAGCTACTCCATGTTCAAATCACCATAGGCAAAATCCAATACTACTTCCTTGCAAGCTCTAGGTCACTCCTATGACCTAAAAAACCCATACCATGAATTTAAATTTATTGAAACACTCACCATCCAAACCAATACCACACTGATTGGTGACTTTAATTACGTCACTATTAAGTGGGAATCCTATATGACACCAAACATACAGATTCATAGATTCATAGATTCATAGGCAAAGAGATTCCAGGATTTTGTAAACACAAACTCCCTGGACAAGATTGTTAACACACAAACCATGGGTGCAACTATACTGGATCTGGCCCTCACTAATATGGGAAAGTGCTATACATCCCTTAGTGTAATGTCTTCCCTGGTAGGGTCACACCACAGAATGGTTTCCTTTGAAATAAAAAATAAAATCTGGACCCCAGCTAACCCCGGAATATTCAGGAACTACTTTAAGGCTAACTCTCTGCTAAATGATAACCTGGCAATATTGGAAGCCCCCCTTACACCCTAAGAACACTGCAGTCTATGCAAAATTGTTCCCAGAAACCCCATATAAGCATATTAATAGTTGCATAGAAGCAGCTATACCTACCAAGAAATACAAAACTAATTTAAAAAATAAGCCACCCTGGTGGAATCATAAAATTAATAGGCTGTATAACAGAAGGAATAAAATCATGGCAAAAATTAGGAGGTGCAGCATCCAGCAGGATAAAAGCACTATCATAAAACTAAACAGAGACAAATAAAGTCTATCAAAGTCCAATTTGAGGTAAATATGGCCTCCCAGACCAAGAACAACCACAAGTAATTATGTAGCTATTCCCGCAACCTCAATGGCAATACACAATTGTTTGCAGAGCTCATTTTAAATGGAGTCATCTATACTGAGCCAGAAGATATAGCAAAGCTATTTGCTGACAAATTCAGCTCCAACATTTCTTCTCCCCCCCCCCCCAATCTTCCCTCAGGACATACCATCAAATAAAACTTTCCCCTGATATCACTAGGGAACAGGTCCTTAATGCTTTCTCTCTCCAAGGCCAAGAACACTGTATCAATGGGCCCAGACAATATCCCACGATGCCTTCTAAATAGCATGAAACATGACCTATCAGGCTATCTGGAATTTCTATTTAACTGTAGCCTCTAAACAGGGTTCATGCCTCCTGAATGAATAACAGCAGCAGTCATCCCACTGCACAAAGGTGGGCCGTCTACAGACCCTGGAAACTACAGACCCATAAGTCTCACTAGTCTTGTATGCAAAGCCATGGAAAGAATTATCATGGAAATGATCAATAATGATATAGTAAACCTCTACACACTGGACACAACCCAGTCTGGTTTTGTCAAGGGCAGGTCATGCCTACTCAACATGGTAGACTTCTTTGAGAAAGTCACCAAAGCAATGGATGACAGCAAAATGGTTCACACTGCCTACCTTGACCTGGCCAAGGCATTTGACATAGCACTCTACTCTGGCATTGTTTACAAACTGAAGAGGTTAGGTACAAACCCATATGTCACTCAGTGGATAGCCAGGTGGCTCACAGACAGGATCCAAAAGTTAGAATTCAGCTGTCCACCTCTAGAAAGAGGCTAGTCCCAAGTGGTGTCATACAGGGATTGGCATTTGACCGCTCCTTTTTGGCATTTACTTCTCTGAAGTCATGGCCAATGTCAATGGTCTCTGGTTGACTAAATTTGCGATGATTGCAAATTAGGAGCCACCATTGAATCCCACACTGACACTCAGGAAGGGCTGATAGACAAGCAACTGGTGTCAGAGCCACAGACTGAAACTAAATGGCAAGAAATGCATAATAGTATCCTTTGGGAAGTCATCCACTTCTGGTAACTATCACATTGACAACACACTCCTTAGTGCTGACCCAGTAGTCAGGGACTTACGAACATACATAGACAGAAATCTAGCCTTTGACCATCATGTGTCTACACTAGGGAGGAAATCATTCCATGTTGCGAAACTTATAAACAAAAGTATTGCATCTAGGTCCAAGGAAGTCATTGATCTACTGTATTAGACATTCATCAGACCTATCACTGAGTACAGTGCCCCCTTGTATGCACCTAACCAGGCATATCCAACAAATGGAACACCCACAGAAGTTCCTCACCAAATGAATACAGACCGTAAGTAAAATGTCCTATGCAGACTGCCTCAAGGCCCTATACCTGTATTATGTCTTCCATAGGCTGTTGAAGGGAGATCTATGCCTGGCATACAGGGCACTGTCAGACTCCACTCTGATGGACTTCCTGCATACAAGCAAATCAAGCAGCACCAGAATCACCCATTCTAAAGACTTAAACCTTGCCTGTGATATCAATGGGACCTGCTGGAGAGACAGGTATGTATCCCAGAGACTACCCCTTCTCTGGAACAGGCTTCCCAACCATGAGGAGCAGAGTTCCTCCCTAACCCAATTCAAGAGTAACTTGGACAATTGGATGGGGAACAGGAAATTCATCCCTGGCTTGGCACCTATGTCTCTAATGGACACAGGCAAACTATAAATAGTTCATCTCCCAAGTCCCTACTTACACTTATGAAGGGTACCAGAACTTGTCAGAGATTTGGGATGCATGGCTAGGCTTATAAAGGCCCTTCTTGTCATTAGCCTATGAATCTATACAACAGTGTAAGCTATCTAATTGATGGCTATATAAATAAACTGTAGAAAAGGAGCAATGTTAAACTAAACAGGATTTCTGGCACCAAATGATGGAAAGTTAAATAAATAATGAAATGAGCATGCTTTAGCAGATGGGTATTCAGTGATTTCAGAAAAAAGGCGCCAGTGTATAAAAGAGGCAAATCAAATATCAAGCACAAATTTGTGTTATTTCAGGTAATTAAAACCAAAGTAGAGTGACAAGGATGGGGCAAACAAATATCTAACAAATGGAACACCCACAGAGGTTCCTCACCAAAAAAATACAGACCATAAGTAAAATGTCATATGCAGACTGCCTCAAAGCCCTATACCTGTATTATGTCTTACATATGCTGTTGTCCAGGGCACAGTTTGCCCACCTGATTTCAGTTAAAAAAAAATACATATTTCCCAAAATGGATGGCTGAGATACTCCTGCATAGCTTCTGTCCCCGCTATCATCATCTTGCATTATTGGAGTGCTTGAGGGTGCCTAAGTTGACAAAGTCAAACCACTGAAGGGGTCGTTGGGGGGGGGGATGCTTCATTCTAGTGATTGTGCATGTATGGTGGTTGTTGAGGAAAATTATTCATTTTGGTGTCATTTGAGTGCTTTTGCATACATTGACTCCTGAAGGGGTCTTTGGGGGAAATATCATTTTGGTGCTTGTGCATGCATTGAAAAACTACTGAAGTGACCACTTGGGGAACTGTTTCATTTTGAAGTCAGTGAAATGCTTGTGCATACATGGACAAACTACTGAAGGGATCGCCAGGACATTTAGAGAAAGAAAACAACTGCTGATAGGTAATGCAGCAAAAGGAAGCATAATTGTATTGTATATTTGTCTTGATTTTAAAACAATCAACAAAGATATAATAAATCCATGACTCACAGATGATAAATTTCAGTGAGCCTAATAATAAAGGGTTTAAAGTGTTTTTTGTGTGTGAGTGGGGCAGACTGTTGTGTCCCCAGTGTGGAGGCAACCAGCCACACCCTCCTAATTTATATTACTAGTCTCTTCTTGCTCATTGAATAACGTCTCAGTCTCTCATGAAAGCATTGTGAGTGGGGCATACCACTCTCAGTGTCAGCACAAGAACTTTATTAATTGGTCACTTACTCCTGAAACATTTGGTTTGCTGGCAACCATTAGAGATTGACGTTACTAAATAATGACATACATTTGAGTTTGAGTTTTATTTTCTTCAAGAAGTCCATGTTAACAGAAATCCTTTATTTAAGCAAGTTTGTAATTTTAAGAGCAATAATTAAAATCCCTTTCTATTTTTGAGCCTTTGTTCCCCCTTTATTTTAGACTAACCAGGTTTCTTCAGCTGAAAGGTGCAGCGGTATCTCACTCACTCTCTCACAGCCACACATCTGCTTCAGAAAATGCATGATAACACAAATCCTAATATTCAATAAAATATGTTCTTATTTTGAGCATCCCTTTATTTTAGGCTTATCCAGTTATTTTGAGCTAAGAGTTGAGAACCTACCTTTCAACTGTCCACATTTTTGGCTCATATGGTTGGTCCATTCCTTCTAAAATTTGTAGTTCATAGGTTCATAGGTAAGTACTAGGCAATCTGCCCGAGGGCATCTGTAAGCCTAGCCAGAATGTGTTGGCTTTCGCCACCCCCTTTAATTAGTTCCCTGTGCCTCTGTCCAGCAGAGCCATTAGTTCCCTGTGCCTCTGTCCAGCAGAGCCACTGCAGTGATCCCTGGGGTAAATTTTCTGTTTCCCATCCACTCTTCAAGGTTTCTCTTGAAGAGTGTTAGTGAGGGGCTCTGCCTAATGTAGATTGGAATCTTGTTCCAAAGCATGGGAGTCTTTGGGACAAGAATCTATCCCTCCAGCAAGTCCTATTTATCGTTGTGGTGAGGTTTAGATCCCTAGAGCGTGTGACTCTCGGGGATTTGTTTTTTTTTTTAAGGTGGAGCATGTCCATCAATTTTGGGTTGGACATGACCTTGTATGTCAGGCAGAGATCACCTCTGAGTAAGCGGTATACAACCGAGTGGTCTTTCCAGCTGTTGCAGGTGTCTTGTAAGGTACATCCAAATGGGACGTTGTACTCTATGATGGGTCTGATGAGTGATGAGTAGAGGGGCACAATAACCTCCTTTGTTCTAAATGTGAACCCTTTTGTGATTAGGTGGGCCACATAGAAGGATTTTCTAGCCACCTTGGCAATATGATTATCAAAGGAGAGATTACTATCTACTTGGGTCCCCAGATCCCTTATTACATTTATTTAGGGGACAATCACATATGTGGTAGTTCATGGGTACTTTGTTTTTTCCAAAGAGGATGACTATGCACTTTTTGGCATTTAGCTTGAGGCCATGATTTTGGCACCAGGTATCCATCTCAGTGAGACCCTTCTGGAGGATATCTGTATCAGCCGGAGATTATTATGGCCCCCAGTTTGCAGTCATTTGCAAACTTGGTCAGCCATAGTCCTCCTGTGCTTGCCTGTACCGCTAAGAAGTATATACCAAACAGGAGGAGCCACTTGTAACCAGTTTAGAGTCGGACCTAGACCCTGCAACTCTCACCGTGTGTGTTCTATCCGTGAGCCAATTGGCAACCCATCTCATGACGTAGGGGTTTATGTTCTGGCTGATGAGCTTGTCTATAATACCAGAATGGGGAATGGTGTCAAAAGCCTTTGTAAGGTCTAGGAAGGCTGTCTGGACCTCCTTTCCCTCATCTAAAGCCTTGGTAACTCTCTCAAAGAAGTCCACCAGGTTTAGGAGGCATGATCTGCCCTTAACAAAGCCAAACTGGGTAGGGTCCAATGTTTGGAGGTTCCCAATGTCTCTGTTAATGAGTTCCATGATGATGCGCTCCATAGCCTTGCAGACTAGGCTAGTCAGGCTTATAGGGCGATAGTTCCCAAGGTCCACTGTGGCTCCACCTTTGTGGAGTGGAATAACTGTTTCTGTGAATTCATTAAATAATGACAAACATTTGAGTTTTAGCCTTCATATCCTTCAGAAAATACATGCCAATGGAAACCATGTTATTCTAGCAACTTTCTAAGTTTGTTCATAGGTTCATAGGTGTGTACTAGGCTAATATGCCTGGAGCCTATACAAGCCTAGCCCATAGGATTACCCTAGTATCATCCCACCCGACCTTAGTTTCCAGTGCCTCTGTCAAGTAGAGCCACTGGAGTGATCCCTGGGGTAAATTTTCTATTTCCCATCCACTCATCAAAATTTCTCTTGAAGAGGGCCAGTAAGGTGCTCTGTTTGACATGTATGGGAAGTCTATTCCATAGCATGGGCAGTCTCTGGGTTATGAACCTGTCCTTCCAGTATGTTCTGTTGATTGTAGTAATGAGGTTGAGGTCTCTGGAGCGTGTGATGTGGAGGGATTGGGATTTCTTTAGATGTAGCATTTCTAACTGAGATGGGTCAGACATGGCTTTATAAGTCAAGCAGAGATCACCTCTAAGTAGGCGATTTGAGACAAAGAATAGTTGGAGTTTTTTGAGTCTGTCCATATAGGACAAGTGTTTAAGGCCTAGGATCCCCTTTGTGAGGTACTTTTGCAACCTCTCCAGTTGTTGCAGGTGTCTAGTGAAGTATATGCCAAATGGGGCATTGTACTCGATGATTGGCCTAATGAGGGAAGAGTAGAAGGAGACAATGACCTCTTTCTTCCTGGATGCAAAACCCTTAGCAATGAGATGTGCCACATCGAAGGACTTTCTGACCACAGTGGCAGTGTGGTGGTCAAAAAAGAGGTTGCTGTCAACCTGTGTTCCCAGATCTCTTATAACATCTTCAGTGTTCAGTGGACAACTATTGATGTGGTAATTCAAGGGAATCGGGTATTTCCCAAAGAGGATGACAACATTTTTTGGCATTGAGTTTAAGGTCATGGTTCTGACACTAGTCATTGGTCTTAGTGAGGCCTTTCTTTGTAACAGCAATATTTAAAATCAGTCAGTATATTAGGTCCTTTGTTCCAGTGTAATTTGTGGCTCTGTCCAGATTTCTTATGCTAAGAGGTTGAGAGTTAGGGAAACCTCCCAAATGATGCTGACAGGGTAATTGCACTATTGCTTTCACTCTTCACTCTCTCTCTTTCTGCCACACATATACTCACACGCACACACACACACACACACACACACACACACACACACACACACACACACACACACACACACACACACACACACACACACACACACACTCTTCTGCTTTTATGCACACATTCACTCACACATGCAGACAGCAACATAAACACACTTCCCTTTTTCCTGTTTCATTAATGTTTTTACACTCACTAAACAGCAAAAGCGCTGCTTAGTGAGTATAAAATAATAGCTCAATTGATCTCTCTATTTTACTATCATACACTCTTACACACACAGAAATAAACACACACATGCTTTTTTATTTTAATTTTTTCTTCTTTATTTTACACTGGCTAAACCAAAAAAGTGCTGCTTAGTGAGCATAAAATAATGGTGGACGTTAGTTTTTTTTCTTTAGTTAGAGCTCTATGCTATCTTGATATGCTGCCATGAAGTGGTGGACTCATTTTTCAGTGGGCATTACCTGTAGGTTAACACCCTGCTGGATATCGTTTATTCCCCAATCAGGGTGCGATCTACAGGTCACCCATTCTCTAATAACTATTTCTCCATTTCTCTCCCTCCTATTTCCAATTCTTTTCTCAGCTCTAACCACTTACCATACTCCTCACCTGCTTATCATCCCATCTCCCACACTCTCTTATCACACTACCCACCATACATATAACTACTCCACCCCTATTGCCCCCTCTCTCTTTAACTATACTACTATATCATTTCACAAGTTCAAAGTAGTGTACATACCGAATGCCCAACCGCTCATGAAAACAAAACATCAGTTCTTTTGCAAATATTTCTTCCTACAAATACTTCAAAGCACACTACTACTCTTATCTGGTGATATTCACCCCACCCCAGACCCTTGCCTACAGCACTCTAACCATACTTAGACAGCACCCCCCCCCCCTTTCCAAATGCCTCATATGTAACTCATTACGATCACAAGCCTCCAAAAATCTGTCTTTTTTGTCAATAAACATACAAAGCATTGTTAATAAAACCACCCTCCTTCATGCCTGGATTTCTCAATATAACCTAGATATACTTGCCATAAGACATGTCTAAAAATTCATATTACAAACTGCAAAATTCTCCCCCTTGCTTATAATATTGTTCAAGTGGATGGATCATGGAAGTAAAAAAAAAAAGTAGCTCTACTGTACTTTGACCAGCTCTCTCTTCCTTCTCAGTAGCTATCCCTGATTTCTGCCCTGCTGAAATATTTATAACAACCTGTAACCTAAATCAACACAAAAAACTAGTCATTGCAGCAATCTACATACCCCCAGGTAAAAACATTCCCATACTCGAGCAGTTTTTTTCTTGGATTTCTATATCCATTCCCTATGAAAACACCATCCTTGGGGATATGAATACTGACTGGAACCTTGTTAATATTGCATCCTCTAGCTACTATATAAACCTTTATAGCTTTACCCAGCTGATCACCTCATCCATGTACCAGCAAAAAAGTTCCCAGAATGGCTCAGTCATTGACTGGATATTATTAAATAACCCCCAGTGCTATCATAACCCTTCCACCCTACCTATCTCCCTTAGTGACCACCTCCCTACCTCAGTAGTAAGACACTCTCCCAATATTAACCAGAGTCACCAATACAAAGAGTCTTGTAACCTTAAAAACTACAACACTGTCACCCTAAACGAATTACTGTCCACTGTAAACTGGTCATTCCTACACACATTACCCCTTAACAAGGCTGTCGAAAGCTTCAAGAATATATTCCTAGAAACCCTTAACACCCTGGCTCCCAGTGGAAAAATTTGGCTAAAATGTAATTATGCACCATGGCTACACCAGACAACTCGATCACTTATGAACAAGAGAGAATACCCGGAGAGCATGGAAAAAAAATAGCAACTCAACTTTCCACCTGAACTTATATAAACAGCTTTGCAACCAAACAAAAAAGCAGGTCCTACCAGACAAAAAATGTTTTTATCCAAAATCTCTGAGCAACCCACATTCCAACCCAAAGAAATTCTGGCACTCAATAAAAAAAACTACTATCTCCAGGGATCCCCTCTTCACCAAACCCCTTCCATACCAAACCTTCTAATGAAACTGCAACCCTACTTAACAACTTTTTTCATCAAAACAATAGAAAAGCTTTCTAAACCAGAAACCCTTAATATTAAGACTCCACCTCCCAGCTCATCTCTTCCCTCATTCTCCCTAGTACCCGTAGCACTTTCCTTCATCAGATCACTTCTTAAACTTAAACCCTGTTCCCCATCAGCCAACAAACTCCCTCAATTATTTCTCAAACTTGCAGCCGAATCCGTAGCATACCCTGTATCTATACTTATCAATAGATCCATCCAAGAAAATACAGTACCAGATATCTGGGGAAAATTCTTCATAATACCCCTCTACAAGGGAGGAAATTCTACAGAACCCTGAAATTACAGGCCTATTGCCATATTATCCCCCTTATCCAATATATTGGAAAATGTATACACAGACAAATAATAAACCACCTCTTACAGGCAAACCTAGTTACACCCACACAGCACGGTTTCCATCCCTCGCACAGTACTACCACTGCCTTCCCATCTTTCACACACAACATTGCCCAAGCCAGAGATGATAATAAACTCATATCAGCTCTATTCCTTGACCTATCCAAAGCATTTGATACCATTTCCCATTTCATCCTCCTAAACAAACTTTCCAACCTACAACTCTCTACCTCCTGGTTTAACAGCTACCTCTCAAATAGATATCAGTCTGTCCAATGGCAAACATCCTTCTCCCCTTTCTGTCTTAACACTGGGGTTCCTCAGGGTCCTCTAGTGGGCCTCCTACTTTTTAATATATTTACAAATAACCTCCATGTCTCCTGCCCCCATTCTACCTTAATACAGTACACAAACAACTCTAAAATTAACACCTCCGACAATATACAAAATCTCCACACTGTCACTTAACAGTCTCTGCACAGAGTAGGACAATGGACAACTGAAGTCAAGCTTCTCTTTTTCCTTCCAAAAAAACTCAGTCATGCTAAAGACAACTTCACCATATCATCCTTAGATAATACAATCACAGCAGATTTAAATTGCTTGCAGTTACTATAGACTAATTAAAATTTGACCTACATATCTTAAAGTGTACCAAAAAGTCCAATCAAAAATTAGGTTTTCTATACTGCAACAGCAAATGTATACCTACCAAATGTAGACCTATACTAGCTCAAACATTTATTCTACCATCCCTGCTGTATGCTGCTCCCATACTTATTAACCTCCAAAATAATCTCTCAACCAAACTTGAAACCACCTATAACAAGATAGCCAGATTCACAGTTAGTAATAGCCACAAATCCCAAAATTGTACATCCCTGAAAAGCTTAACATGGCCTGAGCTCCCCCACATGCTTCAAATATCATAACTACATAATGCACACAGCATCCTAAATAGCCCCAACTCCTGCCCTACCCTTACATCCATAATTACACCCTACACACCCAATCATGACCTCAGGAGCACACAACAAAACCTTTTGCAGGTGACCAAGCCAAACAAAATATTTGAAAAATACATTACAGTCATTAAATTGCATACTCGTGGAACAAACTTCCATTGTCCCTTCACTCCACAACCAAAAGTGGCAGATTCAAAAAAGCAGCTAAAAATTAATTACCAACATGCATGGATCTGTACTTGTCAGAAAATTACCTGAGTTTTTCTTCTTCTCTCAGTTAACATATCTGCCTGGTATCTACCTAAACTGTCTACATATATTACTCTCTCTGCAGTTACAGCCTATGCTGTTAAATGCATCTTTGTTGTACTATGTCATGATGTTAATCTGAATTTTTTTTATTTTGGGCATTGCTACATTCCTTGCAATTAATTTAATGCTAACCAAATTTCTCAAACATACTGCTACTGCATTCTCAAAATACTCTACTTTTGCCTTGTTTATATTTGTATTGTATATTTCTCTCTATTTTTGTACTGTTGAGTATCCTACAACTTGAATTGATAGGTTTTTACTTATTTTGTAATTACTTTCCTGGAGTTTTTCTCCTCAGGTCTCCACTGAAAAAGGGTTCTCTGGGCCCAGTGGGACTAACCTGGTTAACAAATGTAAAAATACATAAATAGATAACTATTAACACATTGTGTTACAAGGAGCTGTGTATATGATGTAAACTTCAGGTACAAATGGTGCTGCAATGCACAACTAAACTTTTTTATGCAGTGTACATACATGTATAAAATCTATTGAAGGATCTGGATATATAGTTTAGCTGCTTCTCCCTTGGGTTCTGATGTTTGTCCATACCACAGCCACAATTACTTCTGTTTTTTCAGTACTGTAGTTCATATGTATCAATAGTATGGCTTTGTTAATGTTGCTGTTGGCATATGGACTGTACCTGCAGAGATATGGATTGTGCTAAATTCTACTTTCTTTTTAATAGCTGAGTGGTTCCTTTAAATTGCTAAATCTGTGTTGTGTTTGGTTATTCATCACATGACAGTTAAATGTTAAACTTTCAATGAAGCTTCCTGTTTTTGAGCTTCTTGGTCTTTTGTGAAAAACTGTTGTAGGCATGGGGGAGTGCCAAATGAGGGTCTCACCTGGGGGTCCACATGGCCTAGCTACTCCTCTGCAAAGGGGACTACCTCTGTTTTGAAAAAAAGAGTAGCCCTCATAAGACGTGCTAACTCAGGAACTAAACTTTCATGCTGGTGTAGTAACAAATGTTAAATACTAATATGAATGTAGCAGGAAGCCTAGTTACAGAAAATTTTCATTTTATTTTTTTATTTCCAGAAGGAAATCTCTACATATTTAACATATCCTATTAGTAAATACAGAATTCTGCTTCTTCGCTCCTTCACTCAGTAGCCTCTTTCTCTAATCTGTCTCGTGTTTTGAAAAATTCATGTGCAGTTTCTTTTTTCTATTATCCATCCTGGTAATTATTTCATTTTGCCTCCCCGTTTTTCTTCTGGAAAACTTCCTCTGACCTAGAGAGTATCATGAAGAATTTGCTGCCTGTGATCCCTCCTTATCCCTGCATCCTTCGCTGCCAGGCTCATTTCTTTCCATCTTCCATGCATTATCCTGCAGTCCTGTATGTCCCTCTATATCCTGCCTGGGCTCCTGTAGAAAGAATTCTAGTTCTTTAAATTTGGGGTTCTTAATTTCCACCCACTATACCACCCACTCTACTGATAACATGTCCCTGAACTCCTACCAATAACCTAATATTAAGTAATTTATATGGCCTGTAAAATGACATGCACTCTCATCAAACCACTTTATGGCAGGCACTTTATATCCATTCATTGTATTTACTTGTTATTTAAATTTATTGGAAAGCCCAATTGGGCAGAGCACATTTTCAGCAAAGATCAGAGAATAAGAGCTCCACAAATAGCTGCAAATCAGATGAGGGGGAAAAGCCAACCAAAACACCATGCATATAAAAAATATATATAATAATAATCTGTATCTTTATAAAAGCAGTAAAAGTACCGTTCAGAACATATAAATAGAAAAAAACAAGAGGAGAGCATTAAAACTCCAAGCACTAGCAAAAAGCAATATCGCTTTCATTTACATTTCTAAAACCATAGTTTACTTATTTCTATGGTAAATAAAAGAAATATTAACTATATGCTAAATATGCCAAAAGGTTTTTGAGTAGAGAGGAATGAAAGGTGTAGTTATGGTTCGGGCCAGAGATGGAGTATCAGTGGTGGTGATGGAGCTATGAGTGACATATAGATACAGTCAGAGGAAATGGAATTATATTTAAAGAAATTGTCAATATGACAAACATTATAGGGAGAATCAATGTATATACAAGGAGTAACAAAATGAGTAAGACAACAAAAGTAAGAAGATAGGCGAAAGGAGGTGACGAATTAAACATATGGAAAGATGACTGTAGAGAATGTTGTGGTATGAAGGACACTGGAAAGAGGCTAATGCTGTGAGAGCAGTACTGGGGAAGGCTAGGGGAGTGGTACTGGTAAAGGGAGTTACCAACACCAAGAAAAGGTGTGAAATATGGGTCAGAACGTAAAAGGATTGCAGCAGTAGTTTAAATGATACTGTTTAAAGTATGTGGACTTGTAGAAGGTGCTTTGCAGTTCATTCTCCCTTATGTTAGAAGGGTGATTTTACAGATTTGTTTTTAAAAAGGAGGTAATTTTTGAATATTTTCTGATTTTGACTCTGGCCACATGTAAAAAGTAGGGGCATTATCAGGGTGATTGGTAAAATTATTGTGATTACAGTCAAATGTGTGTTATAAGTGGAGATATACTGTTGAAAGAAAAACAGCAGGGCAGGAGACATGCTACTACGATACAGGATGTGAAACATGAATTTTACTCTGAATAGGTAAGGGAACACAATTGGTCTAATCAGCTAAGTATGTGTTGTGAAGCCAGTGATAACATTTCTTTGCCATTTTAGCAGTTGATTTAGTGATACAACTTTAAGACTGTTCAGTTTAAGAGTTGTAACTGCAGTATAGATTTGTCATGGAAAAAAACACACAATTTTCTTTTGTAATTAGCTGTGTCTTATTGTTCATACTGTACATTTTGTTTTTGTTTGTTTGAAAAAATCCAGTTTTCAAGATTCCTTGGGCCTGTTGGCCTTAACGAAGGCTAACAAGATTAATTGAATAATCCATATACCCAACCAAATCTGTTGGGAAGGATTTCTTAGAAAAAGCAAGCTTTATATATATATATATATATATATATATATATATATATATATATATATATATCTATATAGGATCACTACGAAATACCGAATGCCCAAAATCCCGATGCTGAAAACAATGAGACCAGATGACCGAAAACCCGCATTACCGAAAGACCAGAAGTGCGAAATGCACTTCCGATGTTAAGGGATTTTGCATTAGCGCTTCTGGTGTTGCGGTTCAGATAAGTATCTGTGTGTAAGTGTGTTTGTGAGGTGTGTAGTGTGTGTAAGTGTGTGTTGTGACTGTGGTGTGTGTGTGTGTGTGTGTGTGTGTGTGTGAGGGACTGTAATGTGTGGATGTGAGTTTGCCTTTTGTGTCTGTTTGTGCAATCTCGGAGTTAGAATAATAAAGTGGGGTGGTGTGCAGGGGGGCTTGCCCCCCCTTCCTATGTCTAGTGTAGGATGCATTGTTTGGTTGTGGGGGGAAGGTGTGTGTATGTGTGTGTGTGCTGTTTGGTTGTGTAACTTTCGCAATTTTGAATTTCGCAGTTTTAAATATTCGGTATTGTGGGGTTTCGGGTATGTGGTCTCGGTGTTTTAAGCGTCGGGATTTTGGGCATTCGGTATTTAGTAGTGATTCCATGTATATATATATATATATATATATATATATATATAAATAATAAATATATATATATATATATATATATATATATATATATTTATTTATATGTATGGGTCTACTACCATAGATCGAAATTACACTATTTTGAAATAAGATAGTAGTGTCCCACTAATGCGAAAGTGCACTTCAACGAAAGTGCACTTTCACGAAAGTCATTAGAATGAAGGGTTAGGGCTTGGGTAATGGATAGTGGATAGCAAGTAGGGTTATCCACTATCCTTAACCCAAGCCCTAACTCTAAGGTCCGTGACTATCGTACCACAGTGCAGGAAATTGTATTTCCTCCACTGAGTATTAGTTACGGACCTATTTCCTGTACTGTGATGCGGTAGTCACGGACTCTAGGGTTAGGGCTTGGGTTAAGGATAGTGGATAGCTCTACTAGCTATCCACTGTCCTTAACCCAAGCCCTAACCCTAAGGTCTGTCACTACCGCACCACAGTGCGGGAAATGTCCCATTCGATTAGTGACTTTCGTGAAAGTGCACTATCATTGAAGTGCACATTCCCGTTAGTGGGACACTACTATCATATTTTGAAATAGTGTAATTTCGATCTACGGTAGTAGACCCGTGTATGTATGTATATATATATATACATATATATATATATATATATATATATATATATATATATATAGATTTTATATATATATATATATATATATATATATATATATATGTGTGTGTGTGTGTATATATATATATATATATATATATATATATATATATATATACATATATAGGTTCATAGATTAGTACTAGGCTAACTGTCCTTGTGGGCCATTTTAAGCCTAGCCAATTACCCCATGTGAGAATCAAACCCTGCAGTTTATGGCAACCTCCCACTTATGTGCAGTGGTTAACATTGTCACCTCACAGCAAGAGGTTCTCCCGTTCGAATCTCAGCTGGACTGTCTTCTGTGTGGAGTCTGCATGTGCTCCCTGCTGTCGAAGGACATTTAAAGACATGTAGGTAGGTGCGTGTGTGAATGGGTGTGATTCTTTGAAGGTTGGGAATCGGGCTGGCAACTTGGCACCGTAAAAATCCACTGCCAATCATTAGCAGATCAGAGTTCTGCTGTGGCGACCCCTAACCAGGAAAAGCCGAAAGACACTATATATATATATATATATATATATATATATATATATATATATAGATATTTTTTTTTAACAATCTTATCAACGTAGAGATTGGATTTTTAAGTTTTGGTTGATAACACAGGCTAGCTTTGGACTTCATATTAGTTCAGTTTGAGTACTTGGTAGACAGAATTTATAGATTAAACAGTAAATGAGGTCAACAGTGTTATTGCAGAACAACTTTCATTTGTTTTGCCATTTAAAAGTAGTCCAGTGGCCATTGTTCACTTCTGTATGTTGGCAATTGTGGTCACAAGCTTTTGGTTTACTTTTTAAAAAATTCTATAGCGTATAATAAAGTTTGTATTAGTGCATCTGATAAGTTGCAGAAACCATGTTGCTGATGAATATATTACAAAACAGCAATGTTAGGAATGCACCTTGGAGTACTCCTACATCTTTTGGTTTAATTACAGAAAGCACCTCTACCCAACATATCAGTTTTGTTTCATTGGATGAGCAACTAGTGATAGATGTAATAGAATCAGGACCAAGTCCCATATCTTAAAGCCATTTAAGTTGGAGAAAGTGGCCGACTGTTTCAAACACTTTTGAAAGCAGAACATACTGGGATCCAATGAGTAGTTTATTACTAGAAAAAATTAAAAGGTAGTCATTAAAAACTAGCAATGCTGTTTCTCTACAATAACCCTGATGAAAACCATGTTGAGAAGAGAGAGTATGTTAAACTCACTAAGGTATGCACTGATTTGTTCATGAAAACACCTTTTGAACTTATTTTTATAGCAGAAAGAGTAAAGAAAAATGAAGGTAATAGGATTCTTCTGTGATGTTCTTCCTTTGGGCATTGACACAATGATGGATAACATCAAATTAGCATAGACATGAAGTAAACAATGCCCTGGACACCCAAGTTGAGGTTGAGCTTGGTAGATCAGATTTATAACAGAGAAGCTGACAATGGAGGGATGGTAAAGTCAGAGGTCATATCACTGCTACTCGTAGAAGCATGTGGTAAGAGCAGGGAAGGTGGATCCTGTAGGTTTTAGAAGTGGTGTCTGAACTTGTTAGCAATGTCAAGGCAGAGCAGTTTGGGGAAGAGGACAAAAGTCTCATATTCCAGGGCTGGAAAGTTGTGCTTCAAGTTCCTTGGATTATTTATTTATTTGCTTACTTACTGACTTACTGTTTCTGCTGGTTGAGGAAGCACTTTTTTATTGGAGATGAACACAGATTTAATCTCGTTTTTGAGTGTAGGATACAAATTATGGAAATGTGGTTTGACAGCCGAAGTATTTCTTAAAGATTTGGTCACCTTGGTGAACAAGAGTTGCAATTTTGGAAAGAGCAGTCAGTTTTTATCTCAACTGTGGTGGTGGTGCTGTGGTAGCGTTGTCGCCTCACAGTTAGACGTTGCCCATTCGATTCTCAGTTAGAGCGTCTTCTGTGTGGCAACATGCGTGAATGGGCGTTCCTTTGTTGAAGGTTGTGCGTTAGGTCCGGCTACCAGCACATAAAAATCTACTGCCAATCATTAGCGGACCGGAGTTTCGCTGTGGCGACCCCTAACCGGGAAAAGCCGAAAGACACAAACAAGTCAGTTTTTATCTCACCTAACGGCAGGGTGCTACATTTGCTTTTACCCTTTTGCACTTGAGCTATAGAGAAGAAATAGCAGGAATGTTAGCAGAGTTTATATATCCTGCACAGAAATGTTAACTGTTTTTACATTGGAATGAGAAATGCTAGGACTTTTTTTAAATTCTCACCAAGTCTTCAGACTGAAAAGGTAATACTCACAAATTTAGCCTGTCATGATACCTACAGTCGCTAAGTTGTCAGGCTGGGAAGTTAAGATCCAGACAAGTATGCTGTTTGCCCAGTTAAATAGGCAGTGAAAACAATATTGGAAATTATTAAGTTTAGTCTAACGAGGTTTATGAAATAGTGAGGTTTTGTGCCAATACATCCCAAATGGTTGATATTTAATTTGCCTAGAAGTAACAGCTCCCTTTTGGTATTAGAGATTATCCATGAGAACGCATCTTCTGCATTGAATTTTGGGGCTCCTGTTGGAATATATACAACCAGTTGAGAGAGACATGAAACTAGTTTTTGCCATTACTAGCCATTACTAGCAGTGTCTCTAGAGCAATGTAACTGGTTTAAAACTAGAGTTCTAATAAACCTTATGGTATTTTGAAAAAAGACTGCTCCACCTCCAGCCTCTATGAGGCTTCTGTTTAGAAGATTATAGTACTGGAAATATTTCAGAGTACGCATAGGATGTGAATCAGTTTTCAGTGACTGCTTTGAGGTCAAGTTTATTTTGTAATAGCCAAATACAAAAGTGTGTGACCTTGTTCCACAAACTTAGAATATTAAACTGGATGATTTTAAGAAAAGACAAGGAAAGTTTCTGTACCCCAGTTTTGCTGCACAAGGTAAGCAGCCATCAGTACTTTAAGGGATATTATGGTCTAGCCCTAATGCATTCAATCCAGCAAAGGTGTTATCAATGCTTTGAAATCTACATGCTTAACACTCTGGGACAATAGACGTCAAGTCCCCTGTCCAAAGCTGTGTGCAGTGCCCTGCCATTTTCATGGTAAGTGAAGGCATAACTAGAAGTTGGCAAGTAAAATGGCTCCAAGAGGCCATCACCCTTGCTTCTGTGGGAATGTCCATCATCAACATGGTAATAATGATTTATTTTGCAGACAGTTTTTAGGCCTTTGTGTTCCTAATTATAATGGATGGCTTGCTAAGTAATCAAAATTTATTTAAGGTAGAGTAGATTAATAATGAAAAAATACATAATAAAAGAACAGTGTTGTAATAAATGGCTTAACTCAACAAAAATGCTATAATATTATCACAATTAAGAACAATGATGTAAAAAATATTTATTGCAGTTTTTTTCCACTGGGTGGGTGGTGCTTTTCCACCACTACCTGGGCTGCATGATAAATTCTACAATAAATAAACATAGCAAGTAACAGGTAGTACAATAATCCATTACAGCGGCGATGGAAGCATAAATAAAGAATTAACAGCAGAACTTAAAAGCAACTTGCAGATTAACTTATGTTTATAGCAGAAAAGCAGTAGAATGCCATGGCTATGATGCACATATATCAACATATAACTTGCCTATGCATTGTACAAGCAAGTTAGCAAATAGAACACGTATTATTTATAAGCTAGTAGCAATAAAAATATTCTTTAAGCGTGTCAAATGGTGTAGAAAGCAAAAGAAAACAAATGGAAGAGTAAGAAGTGTGTGTGTCTGCGTGTGTCTGTGTGTCTGTGTGTCTATGTGTCTGTCTGTGTGTGTGTGTCTGTGTGTGTGTGTCTGTGTGTGTGTGTGTGTGTGTGTGTCTATGTGTGTATGTGTGTGTGTGTGTGTGTGTGTGTGTGTGTGTGTGTGTGTGTGTGTGTGTGTGTGTGTGTGTGTGTGTGTGTGTGTGTGTGTGTGTGTGTTCATATATGTGGCAGATTTGCTTGAAGAAAATGTTTGCCATCTACAGTTTATGTCTGGACAATTCCAGACAATGGTGTGACAAAATGTTATTAAAAAAATTCACAGCTTTATCTGGCTACGAAGCTATAAACGGACTGGGTAAGAAATTTGTGTAAATGTTCACAAATGCTGTTAATGCAGCATGACCCCATAGTGAGCTCCTGGAACACAATATATTTGTTATGCTTATCACAATAACACAAGAACACACACCACCACCACATCAGAAATACTGCCCTTGAGAAGAAAGCTGTGCTCAGGTGGGACACAGTAAAATGTATAGATGAGTACATGAACTTCAGAATCAGCTTACAAAGAAGAACCTATTAGAATTCCATTGTGGGATAAGCAGGTATAATGAACAGAACAGTCAGTCAGGTAAAATGGCAACTATCTCATATTAAAAGGAATGGACCACTAATTGCAACTAATTCAGTAATTAACACTTACTAATGTCATCTGTCTTTGGTAGCAATGATGGGTAACTTTTCATACTTCTAAATTCCCACTTTAGATCATATACCATTTAGTTTCACATGAAAATTGAAACACATGCACTCATGTATCCTAGTTTGTGTCTCATGATTGCTCTGTTCCTGCTCTGTTCTGTCAATATAGAGATCTCGTCTGCAGGACTTTACTACTTTCTCCTAAGAACAGTTTAGTTCATGTATAATGAATGACATAATCAGCAACATTTTATTGTATACTGTGCCTTGCTGTAATACTCCTGCTGACTATTTTATTGTACATTTAGGAGGAAATAAAAAAGAAAGACAGAAAGATGTCCACAACAAATAAAGAATAAAAAAGTAATAAATGTTTGTAAAGAGAATACATACTAAAAAGGACACTCCTTTGTTATGTAACACAGATTACAGTGAATGTTAACATTTTTCTATCAAAAAACCTTCAGTCTACAGAAAAAGGCAGCATTTTTTAAAAGAGAAGGTAGGAAAAAAAAAGAGGCAAGGACAGGTGAAAGGAAGACATCAAAATTGAATGCGGAAGGATTAAAGAACATTACTGCCAGAAAAAAAAAAAGATGAGAAAGACAGATATTGACTGCATGGCTCAAGCTGTGGATGATGACAAAGATCATTCCTTTGCAACAACTGATAGAGCAGATATTGCTGTATTAGAAGTTCAAGATTCTTCAGATCTTGTCAGAAAAGGTATTCTTGTAGTTGGAGATTCAATTATTAGAGGAATTGATACTTATATTTATAGAGAAGATAATGATCATCGAATAGTATTATGCTTGCCAGGAGCAAAAATTGAAGATGAGAGACAAGCTTTAGAATACCTTAATATAAGGAACCACCGATCTGTTTTAATTCATGTCAACACAAATGATCTCATCCACAAAGGACTCTGACTGTTAGTAGGGAACCTATAGCCATCTTAGATAGTATAACTTGTGCAGGTGTTAGGACGTATTTTTCGCAAATCGCATATAGAAAGGAGAGTCAGGCCACCATGAATGAAAAGATTTTTAGTGTCAATACCTACATGAAGAAAATGTCCCATTTTAGAAATGGAAATGTGTAGAGCATCTAAGCCTAATTTTGGGCACATGTGTTCAGACAGGATGGCATGCGTTTGTCAAGATCAGGGAAGAGAATTTTTGCAGCAGATATTTTGCAATATTTGACAAACACAAAGCAGTATGTTTGCCACGTCAAAAATGTAACAGTTCACAGATAGCAAATTTGATGCATCTCTGATGGTTGTTAATGCTAGAAGCATTAATAATGTTTTATTGGAAAATTTGCTATGTTCCCATAAGATCGATGTGGTTATTGTTTGTTATACAATGACTGGACATTAGTATTCCAAAACGTGCACTCTGTTTTGGTAGCTCAACCAGCGTGCCCGTTGTAAATCCAACAATATACCAACGGAAAAGGTCCTGTCACCCGAACCTTTTTAATGTTGGTATATTGTCTAAGTTTTAATTTTTTCTATTAAAAAAAATAAAGCTGTAGTCCCAACTCCATACATATGAAAAAGACAGCCTGAAAAAAATACAAGGAAAATCAGGTACTTTATATAAAATTAAATACACGTACCTGATTTCCATTGTATTTTCTTCAAGCTGTCTTTCTCGTATGTGCGGAGTCAGGACTGCAGCTCTCCTATCCCTAAATTGCCCCAAACTATTTTTTTTAATTAAAAACATTTAAAAAAGAAAGAAAAATGGAGCAACAGAGATCTTCTTTTCTCCATTGCTTACTTTCCAAAGCACTGATGTACTGGGTATGTGTGGGGACGCAAGTCCAATAAGCATGTGTAGTACATCAACAAAGCAACAGGATCTCTATGAGCCGCAGAAGGACAGCATGGAACCGTTATATAAGGACATTATTTAAGAAAAGTAAGTATTTTTTCCTTAAATAATGTCATTGTATAATAGCAACAACCCATGTCTGGGTGTGGGCAATGCTGGATTTACGCCATGGTTGTCTTTATTTGGTCACTCGGCTTTTCCCTCATGACCAAACCACACCAACCATGGGTAAATCCAACATTACCCACACCCAGAGTGGGTTTTTGCTGTATGAACCAATTCCATCAGGGTATAAAAGAAATTTTAACACAAAAATCAGGTGGAGGTGTTATGATAGGGATTAAAGATAATTATGAGACCTGTGATTATTACATGTTCAATGATAACACCAATACTATAGATTGTGTAACTGTGACAAAAAAGACAATCCTGAAACATACAATAATTCTTGGAGTGTATAGACCACCAAAGTTAACTGCAGATGACTTAGAGGAATTCATACATTTCTTGCATGAAACACAGGAGGGAAGAATAATACTAGCTGGGTACTTAAATTTACCAGAAACAGATTGGAATAATACTGCTTCAACAGCATTAGTAAGGAAAGTATTCACAACATATGTTCATGAACAGCAATTGCTTCAGAGTGTAAAAAAAAACCCTACAAGGGAACTATACATTTGCTTTAGTTCCGAAAGAAATTGCTGTTACTTTATGTCAAGTTTTACCACCATTGATGTGCAGTGATCATGGTTATAAAGGTTAATTTGTTTCTAGATCATTCTGCCTACCTAAAATCTAAAGAAATACACAGAATATTAATTACAGATTTTTATGGAAGCAAAACATTCACTATGCAAAACTAATTAAAGTGATACGTTCAACAGCAGAAACCTGACTGCAGAAGTGATGTGAAGAGGTCTGAAAGAAAAATTGGTTTAGAGTGCAAAAAATCAAAAAAATATTTAACATCAGGATCTTGGCATGTAACATCAGGGAGCTATATTTCCATAAGACAAAAATAGCTGATTAAGGTGAGGGACAATATAAGAAATGGAAAACAGGTCAAACTACAACTTTGAAAACTGAAATAAACAAACTGGACAAACAAATTTAGCATAGTGTGAGACAAGATCAAGATAAATTTGAAGAAAATGCATATAAAGATATTGAGCATAACAGCAAACCATTTTTTAGATAAACCAAATGTGGAAGGAATAAAGACATACAAAATGATAAACTGTATGTAGATTTTAAAATTTATTCTCAGACACAACAGATTTAGATATATTTCCAAAATCTTATGCAAATCAGTTTGGCTCTATAAAGAGGGTGATAAGTTATCCTAGTGACACCTTGATAGTTTTAGAACTATTGATTGTATAAAAAGATTTATGAAGTCTAGAAAATCAGAAATGGTCAAGTCATTGTTGTTACATTAGACCCAAACTAGAGTATAAAATAACAATATGAAAACCTTATAAGTTTACAAGTATGAGTAAACTAGAAAGAGTACAGTGGAAATATACCAAGGGCATCCATGGATGTGAAAACTTAAGTTATTCTGAAAGACTAAAATATCTGAACTTATACAGTGTCTCTTATAGATATTTAAGAAGAGATCTTATTCAGGTATATAGAGCATTTACTGACAACTACCTCTTGGAATCTTTGGGGTTTTCAAAAAGTAGAAGAGAACAATCAGACAACCTATGCAAAATAATCTATAAGAATGATAATTGTTCATAGGTAGGTACTAGGCTATTGGCCCTAAGGCCTATATAAGCCTAGCCAAAAGGTACCCTGGCTTTTGCCACCCAAGAAAATTATTTTCCTGTGCCCCTGTCGAGCAGAGCCACAGAGGTGATCCCTGGGGTGAATTTCCTATCTCCCATCCAATCATCAAGATTTTTCTTGAAGAGTGCTAATGAGGAGCTTTGTTTGATATAGATACTATGTACTAACTGGTTCTCTGAGAGAGCAGCTGATGCATGGCACAGACTACCAAATTACATTAAAGCAAGTACTAGTTTAGATATTTGTAACAACCTGGGAACTTATTATGGGAACAACTGGCAGGCTAGAAGGGCATTAATGCCTGTGCTTGAAATACTTGTATGTATGCATGTATGTATATCCAATTTAATTTGTTTGCTATGCCATGTTTGTACAGATTGCAAAACTATGCCTTATGTATAATGCACTGAAAGTCTTAGATCCTATGGCTCTAGTTGTGGTTGACCCAGGTCCTCAGGCCAGATCATTTACACAGTTATAAAATTCAAAATAAACTTACAGTTGATGTGGGAGCATAACAGACAAATAAAGACAGTTAACATGTTTAACCATGTGGTCTGTGTACAGTTTCTAGACTATTTTACTATGAAGAACCAGATGATATCCAAGATTAAACCAAAGTGCTGACCTTTCCATATATTATTTGGTTTCAGATAATCACAGATAAATCACAGAAGCCATGCAAGGCCACATTTGGCAAATGACAAGACAGTTTTGCAACTTTAAAAGCAACAGACAGGACTAATGACTTCAGAAATACCAAATTCATTACCAGTCACTAAGTGACTGAGATGCAAAGGTGGCAACTTCCTAAATAAAAGACACTGAGCCAGATTCAGTAACAGCTACATAAGTGCACATGATCTGTATTCAAGAACACCCCTACCACATTTTTTGCACTTTCTAGTCACTCAAACGATTATACTAAGTGTACATGTAGTCTCCACTTTGTGGTAACCTTTATGAATCCCCCTCAGTATTTAACTCGCAAGAAAATCAGTAGGAAAACTAAAATTAGCAGGAAGAAGGTATACGTTTGTGTAGTCTGTTCACTCAGAAGAGTGTGCACTTATAGTGTAGGCTTTATTGAATCCCAGGATCTATCTGCCCCCCCTGAAGAGCCTGACCAAATCATTGTTCTGAGATGATCTAAGGAGTGATGTTATCTTAAGCACCTGAGGAGTCTGCCACAGGAGGATCAAGTTTTGAGAAGGGAAGCATCTTTTAAATCAAAGCTAATATTGCTAGTAAAACAAGTATGGAAAATAACTGACATTATTGCCAAGACTACACACACACACACACACACACACACACACACACACACACACACACACACACACACACAGAGTGAAAGAGATAAATAAAGCAAATCAGAAACACATAAAAATTACTGTTCTGAAAAAATAAAATGTCCATGCATAAATAACAATGCCCTGGATTCAATGACAATGGTTCTTCTGGGAAAATTAAATGTTATCTCCATGGCAGACATATACATCTGTTAATGTGAGATTGCACTGTTTTCTTTCCCAAGTACAGAAAAGAAAACCGAGGGGATATTTAGCTTATGCTTTAATAATGCCTGTCTATAAGTATATGCACATGCTGCCTAGATATTGCAGGAGCACAACAGTCGTACTAAGCAGGACACACAGCACAGTGCAGGCTCTACGTATTCATGGATTTTGTATGGAATGTATGCTGGAGCAAGGACACTTGTCATTAGAAATATCACACGGTTAGGCAAACAATGCTAATTTAAGTTGAGTGGGCACTAGGATATGTTAAGGAAGATATTATCCATATAAAGGGTTAACTGCTTGTCATTTATTATAGCTAATAACACCTTACCTAGCGTACTGTGCATCAATATACAGATGCACCTGCTGCAGACAGAGGGGTATTTCAGAAAGAAGCAAACAAAGTAAAATGTCGATTTTCATAAATCAAAATAAAGCTAAAATATAGACATACAGCGGGTTAAAGTGGTTTGTTGCTATTCTTACCTTCATGGTTGTTTTATTGTTGTAATATCTCACTGTGTGGTTCTGCACACACTTCTTTTGTGGTTTGCAATATTTTTTTTCTTTTTTCTGTTATTTTTCATTGTCTGATGCTCTGCCTCCCTGTAATTCTCTGGGGAATGCCCTTTGACCTTTGATACTATGTTAGGCATTCCACTGAAGCTGCCAGTTCAGTACATGAATGTAATTGTGAGGACTGGCATGTCTTTTATAGCGATAGCAGTGATGTCTTGGTTGTTGGCTTAGGTTCTGATGTTGGAGCTCTAGCCTTACAAAGATGACCCTTATCCAAGGTCAGCAGAAAGTTCAGATGACAGTGATGTTGATGCTGATGAGGCTGTGTGGCCTCCTCCATAGCTTAGGGAAAGGCGAATCATGAATTGTACGAGTACTGCTAGGATCCTTAAAAGCCCTTTGTATTTATGGGTTAAGGTGTTTACCACATGAATATCACTCAAAAAAGAATATATATGGTAGAAACGAGTACTGTTACACACGATCAACTTTGTTAAGAAGAAATGATAACAGAGGCATACTGCAGTAATTTGAGAGGACAGAAATTTAAGTTTGGCATAAAGTGATCAAGTATTTTTTACAGAAATCACAGTGACATCAAAAAGTCTGTGAAACAGTTAAAGACAAAAGGCAATAGTAAAATGAAATTATTTTTAAGCCCTACAGAAAGCAATTCCAATGAAATTAAGAAGAGTTATTGAGCTTTCTTTTTGTTAAATTAAGAAATACCAGACTGAGTGGGTTACATGACTGTGAGCTGCAACTACAGTTTGGAAAATATATCTCTGCATTTGAAAGAAGGCATGAAACATATGATCAGATTAGTGGCATTGTATCATTTAAAGTCCTGTCAAACATATTGTTTTACATATACCTTTATCCAAGATGTAATTCAATGTTAGATTGTACAGTCCTGTCAAACATTGTTGCTTGTACGTTTTTTGCTTACTTACCTATGCATATGTAAACTATGGAGCTTTTCTCCGCGGGTCTCCACTGAAAATGGGTCATGTGACCCAGTCGGACTCCACGGTTAACAAATGTCAAATAAATAAATAACTGACCGACTTGAAACAGCTTTGAATACAAACCATAAATCTCAAAGAAGAGTTTAAGACAATGTTACTTCACTGGCTTACCCTTAGAACAGAACATTTAAAAATATCTACTAGACAAAAAAATCATCTTCAAGTGTAACATACAGATTAAATTATTCATGTTCTAAAGAAAAGGTACAATATGCAGATAAACTGGCAAAATTCTCAAATTCATTGTGCTAACGTTGTTTGGCATGCCAGTTTTGATAGCTGTATCTGACAGACTTCACATTTATTCTATTTGGGGCACCCTAATTTGTAAAGGCTAAATTAATTAAAAAGGAGTATCTGTTTGAGATTTGCAGAGTATTTTATTTAAATAACCAAACCAGTAGCCAGCTGGAACCTGGACTAAAAGAGAAATAACCTACAAAACAAAAACACGTGGTCTTATCCACGAAGAATTTATTAAAAACGTTGGGCACTTTCACCCAGAATAAGATAAGTATTTCTTCATCCAGACTAAGACAAATGATGTCTTCAGAATGTATTTAAAGTAAAATACAATAATATTATTCAGCTTTATCTGTAGTACTTCTGTTTTAAATCGTAGTTTATGTCAATACACATGCACAAGATGTGCACTCATTTATTTAAGCAAAAAAATGACACCAGCAGGCTGCATTTCTAATTTCAAAATGAAAAGGGATATAGTTTTGAGTTGTGATTTGCAATGGATATTAAATTCTTAGCACCCTAAATTGCACAACTTTATCTGTTGTCTGTAATCACAACTATAGCCACCAACTTAGGAAACACATTACTTTAAAGCATAGCTGATGATTACATTTAGACACAGATTTTAGAGCTGATGTGTGAATAGGGTTAAGTGAGAAAGTGTAAAAGAGGTTATGCAAAACCCATGGCTAGCCAGCACATTTTTTTTTTTGATATTTGGGGCAAAGCAACTGAACTTGCATTTGCCACACGAAAAAGTCTACCCATCTAGTAAAAAAAAAAAAAAAAATATATATATATATATATATATATATATATATATATATATATATATATATATATAAATAACCATTTGCCCTGCTTTAAGTCTTACAGCACAAAGAAAATTCTTACAACTGGTTAAAAGTGTCATGTTTGATCTGTATTATCTGCTGTTGCATGTAATGTTTAAAGAACTAGTTAGATTATTTTGCATCAGAAAACCCTCACCTGTTCTATACAGTATATATAGAACACTTCTATTAGCATTAAATACTGCTTAAATTTTCAGTTTCAAGAAATGTTTGTTTTAACAAGCAGGTAAAAAAATATAATGCCTTATCTGTGAATATCAGCTTTCAGTTCTTTATTTTAGTTGTAACTTCTGGAAAATTACTTGGGAAAAGACAGTAGCCAGGGCTGCATTGAAAGTTTTCTGGCTACCATCCCCACTTATTATCCTAAATGTTTAATGATAAAATGTAGTGGGGATGGGGACAGCTGTAATACAAGAAATAACCAACATCCAACTCTTATTACTCAAATAGAGAAGACATATTTTGTTTACACAGTAATGTCTGAACTGTTATTTATGCAAAAGTAGGTAAATATTTGCATTCGCTCACATAGGACAAATGTGCTGGTAGTATAGGTCAGTCAAAATTACAAGACAAGCCGTCTGAGTAATGTCTTGTATACAAGACTGCAGACAACTCTTTCTTCCTCATTTACAGGTCCTCAAAAACTAAATCACATCATGATTTACCAAGATCAGTCGTTACTAATGTATTACCACTATCTCCTAAGCTACCTCATTTTCTATATTGTCCCAAAAAAACTTTGAAAGCTGTGTACAGCCACTGGGGGCAGCACACACAAATATTTATAAATGTATGGAAACAATTGCATTATTTACTGGACAGAAAAACTTAGTGCTACCTGAACAATATTGTCTGCCTCAGAATGTTGCTTTACCTGTTTATTGGTAGATTTATAGCAGTATAATGCAACAGGCAAACAGTAACTGCTTTGAAAAATACAGTGTATTACTTGTCATTGTATTTTGACTCAAAGAAACAATATTCCTTTCTTAAAGATACAAAGTGAATTAAATCATGGTGCTTCTTACCTGTAGGATACCTGCTTTCTGATGGTGAGATGGAGAAACTCATCTTGTATCTGATGTACAGTAGCTTCAGATAGGAGGCTTAATCCGGTTATCTCCACATAGTCAGGGTTGATACTTTGGACATCCACTCCACAAGCTGCAGATGAGTCTGGGCCAACACCATCCTTTAGTTCTCCACCTGCATCCAGCAAAAATACCTCTTCTTCCACTAGATGGTCCAGGGGTGGCTCATTCACCATCGCTGCTGTGGTAATCACATTTACATCAGATGCTGTGGAAGTGACATTACTGTGTGTAAGGTTATTGTCTGCCTCAGCCATTATTTCCACTTGCACTTTTCCAATAAAAGACCAAAAAAAAACCTTGTAAAAGTTAATTTAAGTATTTGTGTGTAGCTATATTGCTCTTTGTCGTATATCTTCCTGAACTGAAATGTAATGATTCCTTGAGAAGTTAAAACAGATCTACCATCAAAGGATTTGCATATGCAGTCCTAATAAGAGATGAAGTAAAACATAGTCCTATTCCTCCTTAAACTCCTCTGCCTTTTCCTAGTTTGGTTTTTCCACACTAACAGCAGGTTAGTACTGAGAACAGCCCAAAACGACACAAGATTACCTTAGCAACTGGAATAATAAGATTGGGGGAGGGACAAACGTGCACTGGCTGGGTTGCTCTGAGATCTGTTTGTAGATGTCAACCTCATATGGTCCTTTCAACACAACTCCACAGAAGGAGACGTACAAGCAATCAGGACATCTGCATTAAAATAAGACTCTGGAGCTGGAATTCTCTGTCTCCCTCTTTTTGCTTTCATTTCACGTCATTCAGAGCTTTCCTAGAGTTAAAGAAAAAAAAAATGCCTGTCATAGATGCAGTTTGTGTTTTGCTGGTATTTTCTTAAAAACTGCAATAAGGTTACACAGTACCAGGAGGGTATCACCCACAGCTTCTGAGTAAAATAATGAGCAAGTCTCCTGTAGTGAAGGAGAGATGTCAAGATTCAGTTAGCTGCATGTGTCCTACAGCAGGGAGACAGGAACGAGAGAGAAAGAGAAAACGTACAGAAGTGTGAGGGGAGCACAGCTGATGCCTCGGTAACAGGATGAAGTGAGCAAAGCATCTCACCCCAAGCAACAGCAAAAAGGGAAAGGCGGAACATGGGCAACGCGTGCTCTTTTATTTACTTTTGGACAGAAGCTGAGAATGCACACCTTCTCTTTACTGCCTTTTGAAAAGATATGACATCTGTACAGCTTTACATTCAAGCAATAAAATATGCTATCATTTATTTTTTCCTATATAAATGGTCCTGAGAAGTCAGCTAAAAACACACACCAGACTAAACTGGCTTTGGCATCCTGCCTACTCTTTTTATAAAACCCCCTGCTTCTGATATTGTTATGTTACTTTACACTGTAGTGAACATATAAAAAATATTTTAATTTTCACTACCATTAAGTACAGAGTCATGAACAGTTTCTGAGGAACAGATTAAATTGGCTTATATCACCAGCTCACACAATATCCACCAGAGACTCTCAGTGTGTTGCAAAACCTTTTAATTACCATTTCTTTTGACCAGATATATACCCTCCTAGGCATACAGTCTGTATCAATGAGACAGAAGATGGGATGTTTATGCTGACAGGGAGATTCAGCCACAACAGTGAGGTGATTACCCTTTGTTTGCAAGCAATGATAAGAGATCTTCATTTTTAACTGATATATTGCATTCTCAAGCAAATGTGATCCAGTTTAACATCTGATCAGACAGAAAGCACCCTACTGGATCAGCATCTTTTTCATGCTACACAGCACAGTTACCAGTGAAATGCATATTCAAGCAGCTCATGTGGGTATTGAACCTCCACTTTCCTAATCCAATTGGCATTAAGGCTGGCTTTCTGAAATACAATTTTGTAACCATTTTGTGTTTCAGTATTCTTTTGTGGTACACTTATAGTAGAGTGACTTACATATATCAAATGTTGCTTTCATAGTTCCATGGTTAATAGACTGGACAGGAAGTGACTGACTGCTATGCAGGAAGTGGCCGACTGCTATGCATCAGTCATTAAAGAAACATGTTACTCAGCATCTTGTTACATTTTTCTAAGCAGTGTCACAACCATGGTATCCCCAGGTTTACTTGCAACACAACTGCTATTCCTTTTCTCTTAGTCTGGAATGAAGAAAATGAGATACAAGCCATCAATCTTCTAGTAAATGGTGCTCAGATATGGAGCACAACATTCAGAGAAAGAAGAAACATACTGCCTGGGGAGGGTTACATATATCAACAGCAGAAGACACCATCACGAAAGATCACCAATTTAAGTTAATTTAATTTATTGTCTCACTAACAAATTGTTCCTTATATTTTTTCAGGCAGCAAGGCCAAGTAAAATACAACATTGCATACATTTAAAAAACAAAATATACATACATACAGAAGCACACATGCACGGGTACACACACACACACACACACACACACACACACACACACACACACACACACACACACACACACACACACACACACACACACACACACACACACACACAATTTCATTGAAGGTGAAAACAGGGATATGATGAGAAAGCACATGCAGATGGAGGAACAAAAAATACTCACTACAGTTACTGGTGGTTAGAAATAAATCCTGGACTTCTGAACCAGAGATCTTAAGAGTAAATCACCATGTTAAACAGTAAGACAGGCTCTGCTCAGTAGCAAACACTGAACTTTCAGAAAAGTGCATGGTACACTTTCAGTGTACTACTCCAAGTACATTACCCTCCTGTCCCAAAATGTTGACACTTGTTTAACACCACAAGCTCACCACTTCAAGGAATGTGTTTACTGGTTTATCCAGGATGTATCAGCTCACCACCTTCTCTGTATGACGTATTATTATAGAGCTCCCAACTTTCTTTTTGTGGGAGCTGATCATAATCATGCAGAGGATTATAATGTCTGGTAAAGAGTAAGCTACATAAACAGCTAATTGAAACTATATAATTAAAATTCAGATGGAAAACAGGAAAGCAATTTCACCTATCGCCAGCTGTTAATAATCTTCACTCTTTCCTCAGATTTATAAATAATGCTTTATATCTAGCATTTAGCAGATCCATAAATGTGATAAACCTACAGTTTTAACAACTAATGAATGCCTTGTTTGGATTATATGCATTTTGTTTGCACCACAAATCATATAGCTGCTCCTAACTTGATCAGGTTGCTTCGGTGGGCAGTAAAGGGTCTGTCATACCTGCCACAAGGCATTATGAAGGCAGTTAGAAAGTTAGCTCATTCACCACCAGATATACTAAAATAATACACCAGTAGTCTGTGTAATATATGTATTATCAGACACACACACACACACACACACACACACACACACACACACACACACACACACATACACTCTCTCTCACCTAGAGGGATTCAGTAATGAAAAACTGACTGCTGTTCCAGTAAAAAAATATATATATTTGGACACAGTCCAGAAATATTTGTAAATGTGGCCATTTAGCAGATGGCTGCATACATTTAAATTGCGGTTACATTAACAAGACTTACATGATGCTCCATTTTGACTGACCAACACAAACATTAACATCTTCTGTATCTGTGTACAGATTCAAACAATTATTCTTCCAACAGATTTATGTTTACTCACAAACACTGATAGCCTAATTGCAGAGTATTATCCTGTTGTGTATAGACTGCTGCAGTATAGTATTAGATCCACTCGCACAGTGATTTGTGCACGCGGTTGCTGTAACAGGTTTGTGCAGACATACTATACCTAGAGGAAGATGCTGTGTAAACAGCAATCATATTGAAGTAAATATCAGATAAGCACAACATGTCTGAGGAGACCAGGAAATGGACATAATTGTCAAACATTTTTGAGAGTATAGTAAAACAAACATGATTTTGAGCCCATCTCACAAAACTATGGAAACTTATTTTAAACAGATGGACCAAGGGATTCCCTATGCAGTTTAGTAAAATTAATACGTAGGTTAGCAGTCGTTATTTGACAGTGAAGCAGAGAAAAAGAAATACAGTTTTTCATATATCGTAAAGAGGATTTCATAAAACTTACCTTCAGTTGTCATATTCAAATTCTTATCGCTGTGTTTTGGGGTTCTTATGGCTTTTTTTATTTTTGCAGTGTCTTTTTTTTTTCCTCATTTCACTTAACAGTGATTTACTTACCTTCATCAGAAATAATTTACCACGTGTAAAGACCTTGAATTTCCTTTCTTCTTCTCTCCTGTTACATGATAACTCATACAACAGACCATCTAATACAGAGTTTCAAAAATCCACTCCACTCATTCCCATTTTCAGTTTAGTAATGCATAAGTTATCAAATGTCAGAGCACCTCCGTTTCTTACTATCATTCTGTTAGGAGTGTTCCTTTGCTCCAAGAAGTCTGTGCTGAAATGACTGAAAAAAATGCATTTGGCTTAATTTATTTAAAAGGAGATCATTGCATCTTCCTGGCAGCATACCTCTCAACCTGTCAGAGCAAGAAATCTGGACAAAGCCATAAATAATGGGGGGCAAACGCCCAAAAATAGAGCCTTTTTTAAATATTGCTCTTACAAACTT
Source organism: Protopterus annectens (assembly GCF_019279795.1). NCBI lineage: Eukaryota > Metazoa > Chordata > Ceratodontiformes > Protopteridae > Protopterus > Protopterus annectens. The sequence goes on from NC_056743.1 coordinate 117,451,053, forward strand.
GGAACGCTGATCGAATAATAGGTTTTGAATTAGCATGAATTTTCTGAAGGGTAATGAAGCCTGAAACTCAAATGTTTGTCATTATATTCTGACTTGAATCTTCAGTGATTTACCAATAAGCCACAATTTTGTGAGAAACAAACCAAAAATATGAGGCAAAAATTTGGACAGTTGAGAGGCATGCTTGGCGGTATGAGTTAAAATATTTGCCAGTATTTACTGATGATATATTCATATATATATATATACACATATATATATATATATATATATAAATATATATATATATATATATATATATATATATATATATATATATATATATATATATATATATATATATATATATATATATGGGCTGTAGGCAACCCATTAAAATTACACTTTCTTTGAACTCATCTCATTTTTCAAATTAAGACACATCAAAAGATGGTCAAAATCTACACTTAAATGTTTTTTGAATGGGAACAAGGCCCACTATACCCCTACACTCAGCTAAGTTAATATACCCACTCCAAGACAAAATCCAACAGCCTTATCCCAGTGCTGTCTAATCGTGCCTCTGTCTACACTAATGCACTCCCTCTTTGATGAGCATGTTATTCAACCACTTGGATATGAACATGCACTTGACAAGAGTGCACATCAATGACAACACACGGTTCCGTGTGTACGTGAGCTAATGTGTGTGTGTGTGTTTAGTGACGTCTGTCAGGAAAGGTGGAATATACCTTTCAATGCATCTTGTCTTGGTACATTTGCAGTTATTATTTTGAATACATAATAACTGACAGTAAAGTTTGCATAAAAGGATAGAAACTGGAAGCAGACAGACAAGATGTTAATTCCCCAATCAGAGGTTCATCATGTGCCAAAGATTTAGGTTTTTAAAAGTTGATGCTTTATTCACGACCTATTGTAGATAACAGCCTGAGACAATTTTAGCTGAATATTTTTTTTTTTTTGGGAGGGTGGTATTGCAGAAGGAAGCCCTAATCAGGCCTGCCGCTGTGATTTTTGATTGATAGTGTTTTGCTTGAGGAGTTGTATGGGGCAGAACCTTCTAGTACTGCAGTGCCATTCTTTTCAATCTGAAGGCCTAGAGGTAACCTTCCCGATAGCAGCAGTGGAACTAAGGCCAAGATTCATTGAGAAGCCTTGCACTTTACAGTGAGACTACATTACTAAATAAAGTAGACATGAATAACTAAGTAGAAATATGTTGTGGAGGTAGGAAGTCAGTGCTTTGGTAAGAGCAAATGGCAAGATGGAATAGTTGCAACTCTAGCTCAATGGTGCAGAAAAAATAACTATATATTTTGTTGGACAATGCAACAGCCACTGCAGATACTATGACTTGATGACTGCTGCAAGCAGGCTGTTTAATGATGCTACACAGGAATTATATATAGCATATGTTAAAGGCCAGTAATCTGGCATCCAAGCAGATAAACACAGATTGGATCCATTAATGGGGTGGGAAATGGAGTATAGGAATGCTGCAGTTAAGGCATATTTCAAGTAAGATACACAAAGAAGGAAAACACACAGGGAATTACAGGTGAGGGAAATATAGCACTTCTGTCTTGATAGGTATCACATTTTATATAGAGATAAGTAATGGGAAGCAGGAAAAAGAAACTGGGGAAAAAAGGTTTCTGATTACAGGCAGTAGAGGTCTGAACTGTACCTATCTCATCTAGCACCTGGTGGCGTTTCCTGATGTGGCACCCCAGAACTTTACACTGACGAGCAGAAAATAAATGACCCTTTCATAATCTCATGGTTCTACATGGAGTATCCAGGTCCATTCTATCCAGTCTGCACTCATCTCTAAATTTAGGAGCAAAAAGGACTAATCATTTGATTTTAAAACTGTAACAAGTGGAATGTACAACTTACAAAAATGTAGCACCTCACTTGTAGCTAGTGGAATGCACAACTTATAACAGACATGAAGCAAAACACTCAAGCTCGAGTCATGTAGTCCACAAATTCACAAATACAGCATCAGAAATGAATGCCAGTGCTGCATTACTGATCCACTGGTATCTCCTGATTGCCCCCCCCCCAATGCCTTGCACCTGGGGGGCTGCTCTCTTCTCCCAACCCTACCTATACTTCCGATGGAGGTAGACAAATAAATATGAAACAGTAAAGACAAACAAGGGTGGATCATCCCACACTAGGAGGGGGAGACTTGGGGTTCACACACACACACACACACACACACACACACACACACACACACACACACACACACACACACACACCCCAGATAAATGGCTGGTGGTAGTTGGGTACAGGCAGCATGCCAACTGCTGACCACCCTAGAAGGGATGTTACTGGAATGATGTGGATAGAACCATTGGAGCCAGTTGGCAAGTGACATGGTTCAAACCCTGTTCTGATGACCTGATGCCCAGGACCTTCCTATATAGCATATCAATCATTTTCTTCAGGAAGGGCTAATGTACAGCAACCCAGTTTGGGTCAATGACCATTCGGATGCCACATCCACTGCTTACTCTAGCTTATCTGGTGAGGCCATAGTCCTCCCCAGCAAGACACTGCCACCTAGGTCACCTATGTCAGCTGCAGTCTTGGTCAAGGCAGTGGTGGCTTATATATCTGTGGCTTCATGGTACCATCATGGTCTGTAGGTGGGAGACAAAAAGGGAAGGATACCATTACTAATGATATCCTACAGATGGTAGGAAAGATGTACTACAGTTGAGGAGAGAGTGTCATGCATCTTACTGTGCCAATAGTTACTGTTGCCTCCTATGGCAGTCAGCAGTATTTTCCTACAGATCTGCCCATGATGAAAGACAAAGTGATATAGTAGACATTAGATCAAAGTTACAAAAGCAGCAACAATAGGTATGAATATATGGGGGAAATGCAGACAGCATAGCAAAGCTACAACTCCACATGTGCATGCAGTCAAACAGAAACTCGAAATGGTGCCCACAGACTGTGAAGTTAGCTACACTACCACAAACTCACAACTGCACAAGCAGGAAAACTGTTACACAGAAAAATACAGCAACCAAACGGCAACTTACAGAGAACACAGTCTCATCAACGTATCTAGTATATATTGCCATCTCTCAAAAGGAACCAAGCTTTATTAAAAACATTGCTCTGAAAAACAGAGCACAGTTTAAAGCCAACAGTATGAAACACAGTAGAAATGGCAGACAGAAAAGCAATTGGGGTTTTCTTGCCTCACTTTGGCTTCCCACACCCACAGATCTTCAGGGCTACAACACTGCAGGTCATCATACTGGTGTCTACATTGCTCACTGGCTTAGAAGACACCTTTAACCTTGGTGAACAACTCTGCCAGGTTTTTCCAGGTATCCATTTTACAAAATGGATGCACATAGGGTCCCAGGAGCTGTTCCATAAACTGGGTGGGCAGGAGAAACAACATCACCTTATTCTCCATTTCACGGCAGACAAGTGTTCTCCATAGGGCACTAGAATTGGCAACCACTGCCACAAATGTACTGCCAAATAAAGTGGAAGGCTGTAATTCTCATGTTAAATGTCACTTTGAATTGTGACTGGCTATGTCTTAGCATCACTACATAGTAAGACACATGTACATAACCATCTTCCATGCACAGTGTGCTGGCAGCATACAGCAGACTGTACCGATGCTGTTAGTTGATGATGCATGTTAGTGAAGCATAGCAATTCATAGAAATCAGGAGAATCAAGCCTCATTAGCATGTAATCAAAGATGCAGTGAAAGCAAATATCGATTTGCAACTTTAGTTGCTGATTCACCACCTTAGATGCCAAAACATGCATCAAAAGCAACAGCAAGAGAAATTGATAAGTATGAAGTTCTGTCTGGGTGCACAGAAACAGCATTTCCATCAGAGGGAGTCCAGAAGAAGTACACACTGTTCCACAGTAAGGTGTTAGCATGCATTTCACTAGTATTTGTGTGCAGCTGTGTGTGTGTGTGTGTGTGTGTGTGTGTAACTCTTATCTGTGAGAAGTCAGTTCACAGCCACAGAACAATAGTATAGCACAAAAATGAGAGGGTTATGTCAGTGACATAATATGGCATGCCTCAAACAAAGCATTCAGCATAGTGGTAGGTCAGCAACTGGAGGGGGAAACTACCTCCTATTGTGCATGCCTTCCAAACATTCTTGCCATACCTGGATGGAGATGATGGGGCACCAGTACAATACCTGCAGGAGTGGACACAGGTTTTGAGAGTAGCTGGAACCCATGCACATTTCACAGGGAGAACCACCAAGTTAATATCCATGTCACAGTTCCTAGTTCCTATACAGCAATCTTACACATATGGACCATAGGGAAGCATGGAAACCAATGCAAATGTTCCCCATAGGTACATCAGGTGTTCAGATAGCACGGGATGTCAGTACAGGTATGTGTATGTTTTATATCTACATGCTTCCACCCACTATTTGCATTCACACCACAAGGCCTCACATGTTACTGGGTAGTTAAATTCATTCCATTTATGCCCTGTACTGCATATTCACAGGCAAGACCACTGCTTATTTGTCAGATGTAGAACCTGTGGCTGGATATCAGGCTGAGGTTAACACCAATGCAGTATATATTGATCATGTCAACACACACCTTATATCACAGACCTAGGACACATCTTTCTCATGGGTGGTCCTATACCCATTGCTGAGAATGAAATCTTGGCCCTACTTATACCTGATCTGGTTCAAGGCTCCAAAGAGCACCCCAGCACTACTGGGCTACAACTCATACCACACATTTTGGCTGCAGAACATGGACCGAAACACAAAAGGAGGGGGTGTATCCATATTCATCAAGGATACCTACACCTCCAGGTTTGTGGTGCAGCATGATACCTCTGAGATCATCCATGTGCAACTAATATCAGGCAAATCTGCAATGCAAATTGTGGCCTGCTACAGATCACTCTCCATGACCCAGGACCACCACTCTGCCTTTCTGGAGACACTGGAAAACATAAAGGTCCTACCGAACACCCTGATATTGGGTGATTTCAATTACCCTACCGTTAACTGGGAAAACTACTCAAGTACAAACTCCCAGGTCCAGCGCTTCCTGGAATTTATCAACTCAAATGCCTGGATCAGCTGGTAAACTCCCCTACTGGAGGTGAAAACATATTGGACCTGATCATCACCAACATGGGCGACAGGTGTTCCGCACTGGAGGTCAACCTGTCACTGGTTAGATCAGACCATAAACTAATCATTCTGGATGTCCACACCACACCACTACCCCCAACCAAGGAAACCACAGTGAAAAACCTTTCTATAGCAAACTTCATCTTACTTAAGACAGAGGTGGTAAGTTTCACAGCCCCACGCTAAAGGATAACAGTGTCCAAGGTTCAGGAACCTTTACAGATGCACTCTATGAGCACCTACAACGATGCATGGATCATGCCATCCCTAGCAAAACCAAGACTCACTCCCCTAAGAGAAGGAAACCAGTCTGGTGGACCCCTGCCATAAACAGGCTATATAATAGAAGGAGGAAACTAGTTCAGAAAAAAAGCAAATCCCAAGAAGGAAAGACATCCCTGATCAGTATCAGTAAGAAACTAAGGTCCCTCATAAAATCATCCAAGGCTAACTTTGAAAGAAAAATAGCCAAGGATTCGAAAGATAACCACAAAGCCTTCTTTAGCTATGTCAAGAATCTATGTGGCAACTCGCAGATATGCTCTGAGCTAGTGTAAAATAGCACAAAATATACTGAACCCACTGATATTGCCAACATCCTGGCAAATAGATTCAGTGCAAACTTCACCCCCCCTCTCACCCCCAAAAGGGTCCACAACAATACCGGAAAAGTATAGTGTCCTTGAAACCACAGACGCACAGGTGAAAACAGCCCTTTCAAAAGACAAAAGCACAGCATCAATGGGGCCAGAAGGTGTCCCAGGCTGCGTCTTGTATGAACTACAGAACAAACTAATGCCCCACCTAAACACACTGTTCAACCTCAGCCTCTCCACAGGCTATGTGCCCATAGAATGATGTACAGCAACAGTTATTCTGCTCCACAAAGGGGGGGCCACAACTGACCCTGGTAACTATCACCCCATAAGACTGACTAGCCTGGTCTGCAAGGCTATGGAGCGCAATATCATGAAACTCAGTAACAAAGACATTGGGAACCTCCAAACACTTGACTCGACCCAGTTCAGCTTTGTTAAGGGCAGATCATGCCTACTAAACCTGGTTGCCTTCTTTGAGACAGTCACCAGGGCCATAGATGAGGGGGAGGTGGTTCACACAGCCTACCTTGACCTCGCCAAGGCTTTTGACACCATTCCCCACTCGGGAATTATAGAAAAACTCACCAGCCTGAACATAAACCCCTATGTCATGAGATGGGTTGCCAACTGGCTTACAGACAGAACTCACACAGTAAGAATAGTGGGCTCCAGGTCCGACTCTAAACCAGTCACAAGTGGTGTCCCACAAGGCTCAGTCCTGGGACCCCTACTGTTCGACATATACTTTTCAGAAGTACAAGCAAACACAGGAGGACTGTGGCTAACCAAGTTCACTGATGACTGCAAACTGGGAGCCATAATTGACTCTCCGGCTGACATGGACATTTTCCAAAAGGGCGTTACTGAGACGGACACCTGGTGTCAAAGTCATGGTCTCAAGCTAAATGCCAAAAAACGCATAGTCATCCCTTTTGGGAAAAACAAAACACTCATGAATTACCACATAGGTGGCAGACCCCTTAATACAGAAGAGGTAATAAGAGATCTGGGGACCCAGGTAGATAGTAATCTCTCCTTTGACAATCATATTGTCAAAGTAGTTAGGAAATCCTTCTATGTAGCCCATCTAATTACTAAAGGGTTTGCATCTAGAAATAAAGAGGTTATAGTGCCCCTCTACTTGTCACTCATCAGACCCATCATAGAGTACAATGCCCCATTTGGGATGTACCTCACAAGACACTTCCAACAGCTGGAAAGACCACAAAAGTACCTCACCAAGAGGATTACTGGCCTCAAACATATGTCTTATGCAGCTCAACTGGAAAAACTCCGGCTGTACTCAGTGGCATATCGCTTACTCAGAGGTGATCTCTGCCTGACTTACAAAGCCATGTCCAACTCAGAATTGATGGACATGCTCCACCTAAAGAAATCCAAGTCACTGCGAGCCAATCTTTCTAGTGAGCTAAACCTCGCCACAACAATAAATAGAACATGCTGGAGGGATAGATTCCTGTCACAGAGGCTCCCCATGCTTTGGAACAAAATTCCTAACTACATTAGGCAGAGCCCCTCACTAACACTCTTCAAGAGAAACCTTGATGAGTGGATGGATAACAGAAAATACACCCCTGGGATCACTTTATTGGCTCTTCTTGACAGAGGCTCAGTTAATTAATCAATGGGGCAGCGAAAGCTGACACACTCTGGCTAGGCTTATAAATGCCCTCGGGCAGACAGCCTAGTACCTACCTATGAACCTATGATCTAGGGGCTGCACTGCATGCATGCATGACAGTCCTACCACATAAGGACTGCCCGTGACTGAGAACACCACCACTGCACCCCCTGGGAATGCAGATCCAGATGAGAGTACTGCATCCAGTGTGGGTATACAACTTTCTATCAGGGGTACCCAGCACTATGTGATGCTTTAGCTGGCCATGGATATATGGGCAGTATTTTGAAAGAGTTAACCTATATGCATGGCTATAACCCAGGCAGTCTGCAGCTACAAATGCTACATAAAGGTGACCAGTGTGCTTCTTAGCTTCCCTGAAAATGTCATTTAGCAGTGCCAATGCTTGACTCTGAGGATGATGCAAGACAGATGTCATGAAGTCTATGGTGCACACATTACTACTATGTCTACCTTCATATGTAGGATAGAGAGCGTTATCAGTACTACCCTATCTGGCAGCATCTTCCATGTTTAGTGGTGTGTGCATACCTGGTGTGACCAAACACAGAGACCATTGCAGGAATCACACTCTGTACTTGTGACAAAAAAAATCAAATGTTGCCACCCTTCATCATGGACAGCCACAACACAGGGCCACCAGAGGAAGGATGCTTCCACGATGGATGCCATACATGCCCTTTTTCACCAGTACTGCCATATTAAGTGTGGCAAGAGGCATCTAGGCCAGCCATTGCAGTGGTCACATAACATACTCATATACTGGCTCTTCTACCCAGTGGATAGAGGAAATTATCTATGACACAAATATCCCCCTTCACATGATCCACATCTCCTTCTCTGTTGACTTAGAACCCCTCTCTCCCCATGCTGAATTGTCAAATGTATATCATTTGTACAGGAGCCTAAGGAAAAATTGTGATGGCTGTAACCTGCACTAGATCTCCCTCATGTGTGATGTAAGTGGAAATGTTTGATGCACCTGCTCTGCTGTGCACAGACATTAACTAACACTGCATGCGTCATTTTGTTTTGTGCATCACAGCACTGTCAGTGTGCACTTTTTCAAGACTCCTACTATTGGAGTAGATGTGGCCACTTTGTCTGCTATGCCATATACTGTACACGTTGATGTCTGTGGGGGTGTGGTGTGTCTATTGCTTGCTGTATGTCAGCATCATTGTTGTCAATGCTGCAGAATACTTGTGTGATGGTTGTGACAGGGTCAGATGTGGCAGATCTACAGGTTCCTGGAGTGAGAACTGGACTGCCTGATTCCTGCCACATCATATTATGAGTCATACTCATGCTACAAAGAACTTACATATTGTGACCAATGGCATACCGAAGTGCACCCTAAGACATGTCTAGGCAGCAGAAGTGGGCTTTCAGCTTGCCAAACACTTGTTTTACAATGTTTCTGGTTTCTACACTGGTGATGTAGTATTGCATTTTGGCCATATTGTGTGAATTCCTTGTAGTTATCATCAACCAAGGCTCCAAGGGGTAGGAACATAAGGTTGGCAGTGACCCATATATTCTCTTTGGCTGCAAATATGTGGGACTACCAGTGTGGGTGCACTTGCCTACTAGGTAGTCTTGTGGATTTCTTGGTGCTGTAAGTGGTAGCATAAGTGAGACATTTGTCAGGGCACTTACAGGGTGCTGCACACAAAAATGAATGATTAACCCTTGTACATTGCACACCACCTGGCAGTTGATTTAATGGTAGCCATTCCTGCTGATGTTCCATTGTCTGTAATTACTATATGGGGATCGTACTGCCACATGTGCAATTTATTGTGCTCAGTACTTTTCAAGAGGCAGAATGTCATACAAGCCAACCAGGAGGATGATTCTCTCCCCTTCTGTGTTAGGGAAATGGATGTGCTCATCCCTGTGCAGAAGTAACATTACTGAGGAATGTCTTTAGTAACCTTCAGGCTGATATCAATGATATACTCAAAAGTAAAAGCTACACATGCTTTATTATCCACTGGCATAGCAAGTCCATGCATTCCTCCATATCCAGGATGTGGGACATACATATCACAAAACAAACTGTATAATGTTTCTAGTTACACAGAATCATGCAATCACCTGTTTATTTAACAGATGGTTTGTTATCATCTGCCAATAATGTTTTTTATCACTCTACCTCCTGTTGCATTGTCCACTCAGATGGAAGCTAGTGACAGTTAGAGTTCATAGATAAGATAACTACCCTCACCGAACTTTTTAAGCCTAGCCAAGTTCCCTTGGGAAGAATCAAACACTGTACCTCTTGCCTATGAGGTAAACACCTTAACGATTTTACCAACATCCCAAAACCTATGGATATCAAGTGCAGCTGTAATACAACTGCTGCTGCTGCTCCTTGTATTTTTGCCAATTAAATTTCTACCAGTTTCAACAGGCTTGTTGCCTTTATACTCAGACATACCTACCTGCACACCTTCACGAGTGACAACTTGTGACCTGCTTTCACAGACTGTCATTTGAATCTGATTATGCATTCAGACTGTGCCTCCTCATCGGATATAATTATGCAATAAATAATGCCAAACAGTTTGGATGTTATCAGGGAATTAAATCATGCCTGGGGTATTGGGAGGCCCAGCACCATAGGTAGAAGACCTTATCACACCTGGAATAGAGCTAATTTTCTAGTAACATCCACCTTGAAGGGGATTTTTTGTACTTCGAGAATGATTAGAGAATAGGCTGTTAAACTGTTTTGTATTTTTTTATTTGTGATGTAAAATGCCTCTTCTGCCAACCTGCTAGAGCATATATAATTGTTGCTGGGGGAAGTATTTTACATTAAGAATATCAGTTATGTAAGTATTTCATGTCTACACACAGCTCCACACACTCTCACACATGCACACAGATTCACTTTTGTAGGTTGTGCTTTATTTACTTTTTTGTTTTTCATTTTGCACCTGCTAAACAGTGAAATCTTATTTACAAGCATAAGTTCTTTTTTTTTTTTTTTTTTTGCTGTCTGAGCTTCATGGCACCTTCATATGCTGCCATGAAGCAACAAGGCTTGTTCTTCTACTGGGCATTACCTGTACATTAACACCCTGCTGTAGAATGCTCTTTCTCCACTGAAGGTAAAGAAATACTCTAAAGCCCATTCGTTATATGGTTATTTGCACACCCCTTTTTCTGCACCTTTTTGCTCACTGCTCTATAGCACCACCTGGTTCGGTGAATCACTACATAGTTGTGCATGTTTGTTTTTGATTTAATAGTGTACTGTGTACTACATAATAGAAACAAAGGTAGGTTCAGGGCTAGTGTTAGCATTTTTGGGGCACCAGCAAATGTCAAGTTGGGGCCCCCCTAGGCACTTCCAGTATAAGTATCATCCTGTCAACACCACCCCTCCTAAGCAACCTTTTAATTTGGCTACAAACTTTTAGGAGTAGTGCGCACAGACAGACCTATAGCTACAAGCTCTTACATTACAACAGGCATATGTACCACACTATGTTGACCTGTCTAACAAAAGGACACTTACAGTTACTGGCATTTAGCTGCAACAATTATTCATAGGTTCATACCAGGCTATCTGCCCTAGGGCATTTATAAGCCTAGCCAGAGTGTGTTTGGCTTTCGCCACCTATAGGTTCATAGGTTCATAGGTTCATACTAGGCTATCTGCCCTAGGGCATTTATAAGCCTAGCCAGAATGTGTTTGGCTTTCGCCACCCATTTTAAATTTATTTTGCTATGCCCTTTTTCGAGGTTAGTATACTGTGCCTCTGTCTAACAGTGACACAGAAGTGATACCCGGGGTAAACCTACGATCTCCCATCCACTCATCAAGATTCCTCTTGAAGAGAGTCAATGAGGGACTCTGCCTAACCTGGACTGGGATTTTATTCCAGAGTGAAGGGAGCCTCTGCGTTATGAATCTGTCCCTCCAGCATGTCCTATTTATTTCAGTGCTGAGGTTCAAGTCTCTCGAGCGCGTAGCTCGATGGGATTTGGATTTTCTGAGGTGCAGCATGTCCATTAATTATGTCGATTATGGCGCCCAGTTTGCAGTCATCTGCGAACTTGGTCAGCCACAGCCCTTCCGTGTTGGCCTGTACCTCCGAGAAATATATACCGAACAAGAGAGGTCCCAGGACTGAGCCTTGTGGGACACCACTTGTAACTGGTTTGGAGCCTGACATGGCTCCAGCAATTCTAACCATGTGGGTTCTATCCTTGAGCCAATTTGCAATCCATCTAGTGACATAGGGGTTTATATTTAAGCTGGTGAGCTTATCTATAATGCCCGAGTGGGGTATTGTATCGAAGGCTTTTGCGAGGTCCAGGTAGGCTGTGTGGACCACCTTCCCCTCGTCAATGGTGACTGTTTCAAAGAAATCAACCACATTTAAGAGGCAGGATCTGCCCTTAACAAAGCCGAACTGGGTAGTATCCAGTGTTTGTAGGTCCCCAATATCTTTATTTATGAGGTCCATGATGATCCTTTCCATAGCTTTGCAGACCTCAGGCTTATGGGGCGATAGTTTCCATGATCTGTTGAGGCACCACCTTTATGGAGAGGGACCACTGTTGCTGTACGCCACTCTTTGGGCACATATCCTGTAGTAAGGCTGAGATTGAACAGTAGTTTTATGTTTGGGTTTAGCTCTTCTTGGAGTTCATGTAGGACGCAGCCCGGGACACCATCTGGTCCCATTGATGCTGTGTTTTTTGCTTTTGCATTTTAAATGTATGTTGCTATGCCCTTTTTCGAGATTAGTATACTGTGCCTCTGTCTAACAGTGACACAGAAGTGATACCCGGGGTAAACCTACGATCTCCCATCCACTCATCAAGATTCCTCTTGAAGAGAGTCAATGAGGGACTCTGCCTAACCTGGACTGGGATTTTATTCCAGAGTGAAGGGAGCCTCTGGGTTATGAATCTGTCCCTCCAGCATGTCCTATTAATTTCAGTGCTGAGGTTCAAGTCTCTCGAACGCGTAGCTCGATGGGATTTGGATTTTCTGAGGTCCAGCATGTCCATTAATTCCGGGTTGGACATGGCTTTATACGTCAGGCACAGATCGCCTATGAGCAGGTGGTATGCCACTGAGTAGAGCTGGAGTTTCTTTAACCAGGCAGCGTATGGCATCTGTTTGAGCCCTTTGATCCTCTTGGTGAGGTACTTTTGGGGTCTTTCCAGTTGCTGCAGGTGTCTGGTAAGGTACATCCCAAAAGGGGCATTGTTCTCAATTATGGGGCTGATGAGGGATAAGAGGCACGATGACCTCCCCTAATCTAGATGTGAATCCCTTCATGATTAGGTGAGCTATATAAAATGTTTTTCTAGCCACTTTGGCCACGTGGTTTTCAAATGAGAGATTGCTATCAACTTGGGTCCCCAGGTCCCTAATTACTTCTTCCGTACTTAATGGATTACCACCTATGTGGTAATTTGTGGGCACTTTGTTTTTGCCAAAGGGGATGACTATACACTTTTTGGCGTTTAACTTGAGGCCATGGATCTGGCACCAGTTGTCTGTTTCTATGAGGCCCTTTTGTAGGATGCTTGTGTCGGCTGGAGAGTCGATGCAGTCATCTGCGAACTTGGTCAGCCACAGTCCTTCAGTGCTGGCCTGTAACTCTGAGAAATATATATCGAACAAGAGAGGTCCCAGGACTGAGCCTTGTGGGATGCCACTTGTAACTGGTTTGGAGTCTAACATGGCTCCAGCAATTCTAACCATGTGGGTTCTGTCCTTGAGCCAGTTTGCAACCCATCTAGTGACATAGGGGTTTATATTTAAGCTGGTGAGCTTATCTATAATGCCAGAGTGGGGTATTGTATCAAAGGCTTTTGCGAGGTCCAGGTAGGCTGTGTGGACCACCTTCCCCTCGTCAATGGCCTTGGTGACTGTTTCAAAGAAATCAACAAGGTTTAAGAGGCAGGATCTGCCCTTAACAAAGCCGAACTGGGTAGGATCCAGTGTGTGTAGGTCCCCAATATCTTTATTTATGAGGTCCATGATGATCCTTTCCATAGCTTTGCAGACCAAGCTAGTCAGGCTTATGGGGCGATAGTTTCCAGGATCCGTTGAGGCACCACCTTTGTGGAGAGGGACCACTGTTGCTGTACGCCACTCTTTAGGTACATATCCTGTAGTAAGGCTGAGACTGAACAGTAGTTTTATGTTTGGGTTTAGCTCTTCTTGGAGTTCATGTAGGATGCAGCCCGGGACACAGTCTGGTCCCATTGATGCTGTGTTTTTTGCTTTGGAGAGGGCGGCTCTTACCTGAGCATCTGAGATGTCAGGGGGGGGCAGCACTCTGCTGGGATAGATATTTGCCCCTTTTGGTGGGGAGTTTGCTGAACCTGTCAGCTAGGATGTTGGCAATGTCTGTGGGTTCGTGTATTTTTGTCATTTTGGACTAATTCTGAGCATATCTGGGAATTCCCACCCAGGTTCCTAACATAATTAAAGAAAGCCTTGTGATTATCCTTAGTGTCCTGTGCAATTTTTCTCTCGAAGCTGGCCTTAGACGATTTTATGAGTGCCCATAGTTTTTTGCTAATACTGATCAGAGATGCCTTCCCTTTTTCGGATTTTGCTTTATCATGTAGTAGCTTCCTCCTTCTATTGTATAGTTTGTTTATGGCTGGGGTCCACCAGACAGGACGACTGCCTTTGGAGGATTGGGTCTTGGTTTTATTTGGGATTGCATGATCCATGCATTCCTGAAGGTGTTCATAGAATGCGTTTATAAAGGATTCTGCGATCTGGGCCGTATTTTCCACAGGCCCGGGGGCTTTGAAGGATTCCACCTTGGTTTTGAGGAGTGTGAAATTTGCTTTAGAGAAGTTTTTCACTGTGGTTTTCTGGGCAGGGGGTGGGGTCGGGATGTGAATATCCAGTGAGATTAGTTTATGGTCTGATCTTACCAGTGAGGGATACACTTCTGGTCTGGAGCATAGAGCCCCCATGTTGGTGATGATCAGGTCCAGTATGTTTTCCCCTCTTGTGGGAGTGGTAACAAGTTGTTCCATAGCATTTGAGTTTATAAATTCTAGGAACCTTTGGGCTAGGGTGTTGGAGCTAGAGTAATGCTCCCAGTCTATATTTAGGTAGTTGAAGTCACCCAATATAATGGTGTTTGGAGAGACCTTCATATTTTCCAGTGTTCTCAGCAAGGCCAACTGGGGTTCCTGGGTTTGGGAGGGTGGTCTGTAGCAGGCTATAAACTGGAAGGCTGTTTTACCCACTGTTAGTTGCACATGGATAGTCTCTGATGCTTCGTGCTGTGCCAGCAACCTGGAGGTGTGGGTATCATTGACGAATATTGATACTCCCCCTCCTTTTGTGGTTGGGTCCAAGTTTTGGGGCTGAAAAGCATGGTATGAGGTATAACCTGGTAGTGCTGGGGTGCTCTCAGGAGCCTTGAACCAGGTTTCTGTTACTGCACAGATATCGATGTTCTCCATGCTAAGGAGAGTTTTGAGTGCATGCATCTTGAGGTTTAGACTTCTGGCATTGAGTAGCATTACTCTTAGTTTCTTATCCTTTGTGATACCTATGGAGGTGGGTTTGTCTTTTGAGCCTTGCCTAAAAAAGGCACTATGGGGGTGGCAAGAGCCTTTGCCAATATCCGAAAGCCCAGGGGTGACAGGTGCAAGCCGTCCCTAGCGAAACATTGTGGCTTGTCGAGCATGTCATCCCAGGCTGACAGGCACTGGATCCCCTTTGAATGTCACCAATACTTAAGCCAATTGTTGAAATTGATCATCTTGTCTTCATATTGTGGCATCATTCTTGGTGAGAGTAAGATGCTACTCAAGGTCAGGGTCATACTGGCCTGGGCTAGATGCTCAGAGAGCTCCTCTATGTCTCTTTTCATGTAGTCCAGGGAGGTACATCTCAGGTCATTCACACCAGCATGGACAATGACTGAGTCATATTTGTACTTGCCTTGGAGTGACCTGAGTGCTTGTGTTATGTGGCGGATCCTAGCATCCAACAGGCAGCTCACCGTGACCTTCTCCTTGTTCAGCCTGGTGAGCGGGACGTCAGTGTGCCTGATGATAGAGTCACCTATTACAAGTGTATCAGGTGTGTTGTTTAGCCTTAAGGGCTGTGACTGTTCGGCACACTGGCTTTGTGAGCTATGTGTTGCACGTGTTTTGTTTTGGGGTAGAGGTTGCTTGGGTGTCTGCCTTGAATGTCTCTGCTGCTTAGGCAGATTTTTATTTAGAGCCTCCGAGTATGTTTTTGTGTGTTTATGTGTTTGGTTTGCTGTCATGGTAGGTCTATGTGAGACTGGAATTGTAGTGAGTGTGGTTTCCTTCTCCTCCTGACTGGTTATGCCAGTACTGAGTTGAGAGAGCTTAGCCTCCAGTTTGGCTATATGGTTGCATCTCTCACATGTGTTGGAATTTGTTGGGAGGAGGAGAGGGTTGTCTGTGTACATGAGGCAGTTGTAACATTGCCTCAAGATTCCCAGATTCACCAGCTGGACCGGAGAGGAGATTGACAACTGACCTTTGGACATGCTAGAATAGTACTGGGAATTCTTTTATAATTGAAAAAAAGGGCCAATGGGGAACAAGGTACTCAAGGGGAGTTTGTGAGGGTGTAGTGCTTTTAATTTTTTAGTGCTGAGTTATATAATTGCTTTAGTGAGCAAGTGCCAGGCTTTAGAGTAGGAATAGTGTGTTTATAATGAGAACCAGATCAGTTCTAAGGGAAAAAGTGAAGAGCAGACTTTGTGGAGCCGAGAATGGTTTAAACCCAATTAAGCGGAGCTGCCCGATGCTGTGCTATGCACAAAATCGCGCAAAGCCGCGCCAAAGCGGGTTTTATACAGGGGGCCTTGAAAGAGCTAGAAATTGGCCCAAAACAGCCAATAGACTATCAGATTCTTGTGCTGGGAACACTTCTCCAGGGATAGATAGGCTGCTCTAAGCTCCCCACTGCCACTGATGAACAAAGAAGCCTCCCTTTATCCAAGAAAGGAAATGGGCAACACAGGCACTTTCCAAAAGTCCAGAATACAGCAAAGCCTGTATTTGGACTACTCTAGGTCAGGAAGGACGGAAAACAAGGATAATTTTTTTTTTTTTTCTTTTTTGCAACAAACAGCAGGAAAATGCAATAAATATGTAACACAGGCTAGCACACTTGAGTGTGTAGCCTTAACAGGTAAATGCAACAAACAGGACAAACTTTAAAAGTGCAGGTGCAAAAACTTTAAACAGTTAAAAACAGTTCAAGAAGCAGAAATACTTGCAGTTTAGCTAGATCAGACAGTCGTCCAGGTAGTAGCAGGAAAAAAAACACTTTTATCAGGTTAGCAGTCACTCTTTTAGCCTCTCTGCTGCTAGCACCACTCTACAGGACCATGAGGAGCTTGGCTGAGTAGTAACAAGCGCAAAAAACGCGCCAAAGCGGGTTTTATACAGGGGGACTTGAAAGAGCTAGAAATTGGCCCAAAACGGCCAATAGACTACCAGATTATTGTGCTGGGAACACTCCTCCAGGGATAGATAGGCTGCTCTAAGCTCCCCACTTTACAACAACTCTATGTACAGGTCTGGACTTAAGTGAAATGATGCCTAGGTGACTAGGCCTACCATTTCAACACCCCCACACACCTTCCAGTCCTCCTATGCACCCCCCCCCCTTTGGGTTCCCCATACTATGCACATTACTTTTTTTTCTTACTTTTCTCACATTTTGCATTACTGTCAGCTTTTTCAAGAAGCCGTATCTTTCTTTATGCTCTGAAATGCATTTTAAAGTTTTTTTTCTTTTTACACAACCTTTTCATCCAATAATGACTTGAACATAAATTATGATTAAGGAAAGAAATTCACTATTGCTGTTCATCTTCACTTTTCCTTGCATCCTTTCAACAGCCCTTTCCTGAACAAGTCAGCACAGTAATAACCATTTAGGAAATAACTCAAGTAAGCCAGGGCCCAAGAAATCATAGGTTTGCAGAAGGTCTGGGATACATTTTAGAAAATTTCTCAGCATTTTACTCAAATGATTGCCTAAACAAAAATCATGAAAAAGAAAAGAATTTCAGTTTCTTTTTTTTTTTTCTTTCAAAGAAGACATAAGTTGTGCCCAAGGCTCAATGTTCAAAGCTGACAAAATAGTAGCTCACAATAAACTAACAAGCCAGCTGTGGGAACACATAGGTCTTATCTGGGAATGCTGCCTACCTCCCTAACCCCCACAAAAGACAGTCACTGCCTATCCATCCCTCTGATGTTAGACTCAGATAAAAGCAGAGCTTTAAATTGCCTTAGTCATGTATTTCAAGTGATTGCTGATATACGTATACATAGCAGACTTCCTTACCCCTAACCTTCAAAGATGGTCATAAGTATATGTGCTTGATATGTGATATAAGAATGAATTCAGTAATATATTCCAATGTGTTGCTCCTAGACAGTACACTAGTACATCACCCCTACACAAGCTATAGCAACCTTCTTTGTACACCTCTGAGGTCTGTGAGAAAAGTAAATAAACAAAGACCACACTATCCTCAGCTCAAACACATGCTATAATGACTTTATGTGGACACCTTTAAGGTTTGACTGTGATGAAAATTAAGGTTGTAATAATGACGCAATCCCCAGCCCGGCCCCAGAAGCTGCAGCAGCTTTCTGTACACACACATTTGAGCAGGGCTGGTTTTAGAATGGGTGTGGTTTAAAACAGAGGCTATTATCAGCTTTATCCTAAAAGGATCATACCTCAGCACTGCTCAGGTTAAACAGCACATTCAGAAAATTGATACCTTTCTCTCCTCATTTTTTACCCACCAGCAACAGCTTTTATGGGGGGGCCGTCACATAGTCAGAGATGTTTAAGGGAGCCCCCTTTATCCATTTATACAGTCTGGGGACTGGGGTCCACTAGACTCCAAGAAGACCGAAGTGTCTGAATGCTCTGTGATATAGTTTATGTCTTATTTTTGAAATACAATCACTTGTTAGGTACATTCTTTACTGATACCCTGAAGAACTATGTCTGTGTGCTAGCATTATTGGGTGCATGCACAGACAAATCACTAATCTCTTTTACACAGACACACAAGCATAAGCCATAGTAGTACTAGTTTTGTACTTATCTCAGCAAATAGCAATACATTGTGCAACCCTGGTACTGCCACACCAGATCAGTAACTGCTGTTTGGCAGTCAAACAGCAGCAGAGGTAAGTCAGTGATTTCCCTCACTGAGGAGTAATGCACACCTGTCACTGTCCCTGATTTCACACACCTTCCCTGATTTTGTTCCTGATTTCACACACCTTCCCTGATTTTGTCCCTGATTTCACACACCTTCCCTGATTTTGTTCCTGATTTCACACACCTTCCCTGATTTTGTCCCTGATTTCACACACCTTCCCTGATTTTTTTCATACTTTTACTTTGTCCTTCATAAAAAGTTTGATTTGCTGGTAAATCATTCAGGAATACAAACAGCCAATCCAGACATCTGAGTTTTATACTTATTGTCCAAAAAAATACATGTTGATGCGAAAGGTGTTATTCTAGTGGCTTTTTAAGTAAATTAGAGTAATATTTAAATATATTCCTAATTCTGAGTCTTTATTTCTATTATTTTTGGGATTGCACTGAATTTTTAAGCAAAGAAATTAAGAGTTACAGGATCTGGTGTTCTGGTATTCTTTATAAAACTACCTGAAAGAGAAAACCATCCCTGATGATCGTAAGCATCAACTCTTCTTAAAATCCAATGTTTGCACTTAGATAAGTCACTCTGGGCTGCTGATCTCTCTAGTACTTACCTTGCTCATGTTCATTATCAGCTTCATCCTAACAGTCATATCACAGCCCTGTTCAGGTTAAAGAGCACAATTAGGAAATTAATACATTTTTTCTTCCTCGTTTTTCCCCAACCAGAAACAACTTTTGTGGGGCACCCACACAGTCAAGGATGATTAAGGGGGCACCCTGTAGCCATGGGTTTTGCAGAGACATAAAGCTGGCTATCTAGTTATGGTGTAGAAAACGTCCAGCAGCTAGGTTTAATTAAGCCATGGGCACTATGTCAGTGGTAAAGTATTTAATGGAATTCTGATGCCTGTTAATTGACAAAGCACTATTACTACAACCAAAAATATCTTTGAATTTTAAGGGAGATATAAATAAGAGTTAGTACCCACATGGCTTATTAAGTATACAAGACTGCTGTACTTGCTTTTGTTGGTTTGACAGACATATTACAAAATATCAGGATAAAATAACTTGCTGTGGTTGGGGGCCCCCAGGGAACATGGGGCCCCCAGCGACCACAGGGTTCACTGGTGCCTAAAGCCGGCTATAGGTAGATTATCTGTCACCCTTGCACAGTTCCTTGAATTGGCTCTCCCCTTAACTCAAAGCTGAGGACCAAAGAGGGAAAAAAATATTTTCTGAAACTGCAGCAAAGTGCATCTTGCAACTGGAACAAATGGCTTAATATAGTGCTACCTTTAAACCACCACACATTAAGTGCTTCACCACATCAACAATGACCATGAAATGTGATGTTGGCATTCACTTCAGACTGTCAATACTGGCCTGTCACACAGACACCCAAAGAGCTGTGTGCTATTTAGTATGCAAATTTTATTCTAATTTGATACACAGATTTTTGGATGGCTGGACCTACTTTTCTAGGGCTTTTGTTCATATTTTCAGTGACTGCAGGTTGCGAGCTGTGACTGAAATTAAAAGGCTCGCCTGATAAAGAGTGGATTATTTGCTAGTTATGGTCTGCCCTTAATACCATGTTCAAACAAAGTTGTTCAGGTGTGCACTTGTGCCATTCCATTCCGGAACAAATGTTAATAAATGTTCTTTTCACTGCATCAGCACTGAAGCTGTATGTTCTAGATGTTCTGATAAAGAGCGACGCTGCACTATTGACTGGTCCACAGTTTAAGGTGGCACGATCAGACAAGGCAGACCTTGGAAAAACTATTTAACGTGTGTCCAGGGACCACATAGCAGATACTTGTGCATGACAGGAGCATTACTCCATTTCCAGAAAAAAAATTCTCTGATATATTGGGGAAAGTCAGGTATGCAAACTCTTAACAGATCATATTTAAACTTCAGTACTTGAGGTGGTAGCAAAATATGACAACCAAAAAGTGGTCAATGATGATTATGGTAGTAGCCATGGGACCCACTGATAAAAAGCACAGTGACCAAATTAACTTGTGAAACAGTCAATCTCTAGATTTGACTAGAAAACTCTGGAAGGCCAAGAAGGCATCAGCTGTGGCAGGCACTGTATTAATGGCTTGGCTGTTGGAGGAGTTTGGAGAGAACATGAAGAATGAGTTACAAATGTTCTCAGAGATATTCTGACAACTATTCCTTCAATTCATTTGGGTGGGACATTGTTCAGCTATTCTCAACAAGGGAAAAAAGAATCCTAACTTTGATGGGGGGGGCATTGTCAGGAGAAAAACACACTTCAATGAACTCCTGAACCCACTGAAAAATGTTATCATTTTGAAATGGCAGCAATAAAGGCAGTCGGAAAAACAGTCAATTTCTGTAATGGAGGCCACTGTAGGAATTATTGCGTTACATGATGGCAAGGCTGAGAGTGTGAATGACAACCTTGGAGCCTGCTACAATTAATAAAGAGCATAGCTACAGTTCACCGAGGCATAGTCATCTGAGCAGATTGTCATTGACTTTTTCATATTGTGGTTTGCGTTACCACTGTTAGTTGCACTGTGCAGAACTGAGTGGTACAATTTCAGTGCTGTTACCTTTTCTCCACTGTCATATGACCATGGAACTGGTATATACAAGTTAGGGTGTCAAGTCTTTCACACGAGAGATACAAGGATCCCCTTGAGTTCTGATTTTCAGTACTGAAAAAAATCAGAAAAGCATAAACTTTGTATAATAACCCAAATGAGTCACATAAATCTACTGAAAATGACAGGATATTGGGGGATGTCAAGGCTAATATGCCTATTCAGTGTGTCATAGAAGTTGGGGACACCACCTCTACAATGGTCAGAGACTACCACTATACTGGGTTGGTGGTCTTCACTGTGAAACAAGGAAGCTTGAATGAGTACAATTATTTCAAATAAATGAGACACCCCAGCCTCCTAAAACACATTACCACAGTATTAAAATAATGCGTCCAATATAGCAGAGCCTTTTATTCTGAACAAGCAGTGAAGATGCTATATTGACCATGGAAGAGTGAATACAGTTTTTGTCCTTGCCTTGATATTGAAGTGTCTTGGGTTGTGACAGTATTATCTACCTGTGGCTTAACTGCTCCCCAATGCTGTTGTGTCTTTCAGCTTTTTCCTGGTTAGGGGTCGCCACAGCAGAATTCCGGTCCGCTAATGATTGGCAGTAGATTTTTACGTTCCAAGTTGCCGGCCCTGACACACAACCTTCAACGAAGGTACATCCATTCACACGTCTCCACACAGAAGATGGTCGAGCTGAGAATCGAGCAGGACAACGTCTTACTGTGAGGTGACAACGCTACCGCAGCACCACCACCGCATAGGCATTTAAATTGTATTATCCTGTGGGAGGCGATAAAATGTTATGGGGTTCCATTGCCAATGATGAGTGCTATTTGGTCATTGTATTTGTGAGAAAAAAAAAAAGAACTGCATGCACATTCTTGGAAGTACGTCATATTTGTAAAGTGTTGGAGTTTAAGTGATGTGCACTGGCACACAGCAAGAAGCTCATCAAGCAGTAAGGATGTAAAGCTACTGCCCCTCTGTATTGTAGATAGTCAGCTCTGACAGTATAGGTGTGCAGTGAAGATGTCCTTGGGTGACTCACATGGAAGTTATACCAAGCGCAGCTAACAGGTGAAAACCATGAGGTAGACATAGGCAACCTGAGAGAACAAAGTAGTGTGTATCCTAACAACTGGCAATCCCACATGATACGTTGGGGACAGAGAAAACTGGTCTGATCTTCAGCAAGAAGAGTGGTTTATATGACTGATGGATATAGTTATTTGGTCTGTGTCCTTGGAAGAAAACAGGAAGGTTAGAATTTAAAAAGAGAAAAATCTGTGATATTCTTTTCTGCTCTTTTGAAATATTTCAGTTCATGTACTCTTCCTGCATGGTACCAGCAGCAGTAGGTAAAATAGTTACGAAGCCTTAACCTTCCAAGTATTAGTAAATGTTTCTGTATTATGCGGGTTGATAACTCCAAAAGCTGATGTCCTGCAAGAGGCTTGTTTTATATTTCTTTAACCAAGAAATGGATTCACATCTGTGGAAACTGTTGTTGTAGAGATGCTGAGCTCAGGAAAGATTACATTAATCTGTTTTTTACTACAAAGATGGTTAAAAGACTTGAAGGAACTGTATGAAGGTAACTATTTAAATTGTGATAAAAGATTTCCTGAGCTGCAGGAAGAGTAATAAACAAGCAAAGCATGTGCGGAAAATAGGTAGAATAACTTATAGGTGAACCAGTACATGGTGCTGGTAACCACACTGCTAAAGTATTTCCGCTTTTTCAGCGGACAATGTGCAACCTTCTCAACGCTGAGAAACTGCCGAAGAGTGTTCATTTTCTTAATGGAAATTGCCTTTGCTGTCAGGGGTATGAGCTGATGGCTGGTGTTCTCTTCCAATCATAACTGACCCACAGAGAATGAATGTTCTAGGCCCAGAACTGCACAGTCATCCATCTCTACCCATTTCGTGGCCTTTTGTAGTGTACAGCTGACAGCAGCTGGCTCTCAGCCTTAGCCTGAGGTTGACATTAGCAGACAGTTACCTTCACACCTTCACAACTATTTTACATTAAGGAACCAAGACTTTATACTTGTCACATCAAGTTAAAAAAATGCTTCTGTTAATATTGGAATGGTGTGACTGTTTAAAGATGTGAAAACCTAGTATTAGTCAATCATGCTTTATGAATCATATTTTGGCCTACACAAATGCTTTTATTATGCACATGGCTTCCTTTTTTAGCATTAGATGAATATTTTTAGACATGGAACAGCTTCTTTTTCTTCTAACTAGATTCTACAGTCTTATAGTAAAGCACCTTTAAATATTCTATCAGACTTCTTAGAATGTTCTTCGTTTTTATCTCCAGGTCTGGTAAATGTTACCTTGCTAATTTAACATGCTGTTATTTTACAAATTATTTGTTTTATCTAAGATGTTCAAAGGGATTCCTCAAGAGAATAAAAAAACACTGCATTGTTTTTAGCCATTCAAAGTTCAGATATCCAGACATGTGGTTAGATTTTTTCCTGTTTTATATTTTTTTATTTCTTGTTACACTATGCAGGAAGCATGACTACTCAAAACACAAAAGCATAAAATATAAATGGTTAGATTTAAACTGATGTACACCTCTGGATTAAAAAATACTTTAAACAGGAAAAAAAAATAAAACCACCACTGTAAACTGATGTAAACATTAGTGTTCCTTCTATAATACAAACAGGAAAAGTATTCATGTAGGGGGGAAGCTTCCTGTGCACACCCCATCTTAAATATTCTCCCAAAGTTCACTGCAGATCAGTCAGACTAAGACACAAGCCCTGGGATCGAGGGCCATCACCAGCAGTAAACACCAATAGGGCAACCAACCCCTGGCAGCTAGCCTTGTGATTCATATACAGGCCCACATCATAGATACTACATGGCTATCAGAATCATGGAGGAGGGTCATATCTACAGCCATAATAAATGCTAATGTGCCATTCCAGGGCATTAGCTAATGCTGATTAATGAAGTGCTCTGCCCAGAAATGTCTGTGAAAGAAGGAAACACAGCTTAAATTAGCACAGTGGCCAGAATGTTGCATTCACCCATTATAGTCAACGGGAGAAGATTGTGTTAAATATAGTGGCAGGTAAAAGGCAGTGGATGTATAATGGTGGTGGTGGGGTGTGAGCATTTGTTCAGCAGAACATGTGTGTGTGTGTGTGTGTGTGTGTGTGTGTGTGTGTGTGTGTATATCTGCAGGGTTATGAATGTCCCTGGAGGATGGTGTACATGTGTATGTGCATGTATGTGAGTGAGCGAGTGAGTGAGTTCATTTGTGCTTGTGAGGTTAGAGTGGGAGGGTTAGTTTGGGGATCAATAATACAGATGTGTAGGTGTTTGTGTGTGCGTGCATGTGTGTGTTTGTGTAAACGAATATGTTTGTGGATGCAGTTGAGTTGGGGGGAGTCAGGTGCACTGAATACCTGCTAGTGTGTGTGTGTGTGTGTGTGTGTGTGTGTGTGTGTGTGTGTGTGTGTGTGTGTGTGTATGTTTACGTATTTGAATGACTGCATGTATGTGGAAGAGTGAATCAGGAACGTACTTGTTCCTGCGCAATGCATTGGTTGCTAATGGTAATTACCACTGGAAAGTGCTGTTTAACAATGGTGGTAATTACCAGAGTTTCAGATATATGCAAATTAGCCAATAATGAGCTCTTCCTCACTGTGATTAAACATGTCTCTGAAATGAATTTTAAGCGATCTCATAAAATGAATTTTTGGCTGCTGCAGTTGATGCTTATGTTAGGATTCCTTCTGAATTCCAGGGAACATACTATAAAAATACTTTTTTAAAAGATGCCCACGTTATTTGGTAATGCTTACCATCATTTAGCATCAAGGTAATTTTTTCTACATAAAATGTATTAAGCACCACACTTGCATTGCCTTTATCTGCTTTCGTAATATACAGCTTAGTGTCATTTTTTTAACTCAAGCAATGCATTTTTTCTTCTTTGTTTAAATCATAAAATACAGGTTCACTTTTGTCATACAATAATTTTCTCACATCACTCTCACGTTTCCAAAAAAAGCTTCCAATTCTGGCCTGAGAATTGGATTAAACATGCTAGGTTTTCTAAATAATGCTATTTCCTGAACCTTATAAAAATGCACAATTAAACTTTCTTTGAAATGGCATGTTCTTTAACTGACAAGGTCTGATGAATCGGAAGTGTGCAAAATGTATTTAATTCAACAATTTTTTAATTAACATTTGCTAACTACACTGCTTGTTAACTTGAATGACCATAGTCAGAGCTTCAAAGAAAAAATTTGTCATTTTTCTTATTTCACCTGTTAGCTGGATCATCACAAAACCTTTTCAGCCTTTACTCAGGCCACAGGCAAATGGCATTTACAGTCATCTGTGTCATAATTTAAAGAAATGGAAAGTGTAAGAATGGTAAACCAGTTGAGCATAAGTAGCTATAGTATCTCCTTTTTGAAGACTGGGTTGTCTAATAAGTTGAGAAAAAACATTTTAAATGCTCCATGGATAATGTGGGGCAAAGAGGCCAGCTGTCCCAAGTGAAAGATATTAGGGGGTGCAGTCATGTGACCGACTACACCCTACAATCATGCAATATCATTTACTCTAGTCGCCTCAAAATCCTTCCATGTTCAGAGACTACTCCAAGACAAATCTACTCTACCCGATGAGATTTAAACACCTTCCTTAACCAGGTGACCCTACTTTACACACTGCAGTTTCCAGGGGTAAACTGTACACCCAACTCCAAGTTAGAATTGAGGTTTCAGTTCCCATAAGGTGCACGTATAGTGCCAAATATAAGAACAAACCAATTTGGTGGAACCCCAAATCAAACAATAAGAGAAAGAACATTCTAGCCTGTAAAATCAAATTTAACATCCCACTGTCTAGAGAATAGTTCAAAATTATCAAAGCAAACATTAGAAGCAATATCAACTCTCCCAAGAGTAAGTATAAGTTATGAATCATGGCCCATGACAAGGATAGCCATAAAACTTTCTTTAGTTATGTCAAGAACCTAATTAATAATATCAGCAGTGCTCCAAGCTAATACAAAACAAGACATCACTCCTTGAGGACATAGCCAACATTTATTGGACAAATTCAGCTCATACTTTACCATCATATCTCTCCCAAATTGCTCCCGGTATATTAGCCCGCATATACCACTTCATGAAATCACCTCCAAGCAAATCCTAAGTGCTTTCTCTCTCTCTCTCTATCTCTCTGAGGCCACAAAATACTAGCTCCATGGACTCTTCCAATGTGCCAAGCTATCTTGTCAGCAGCAAACAGTGTCTGGCTGGTTCCTTATTCTATGTATTCAGTATCAGCCTCTTCACCAGATTTGTAAAAATAATATATTGCCCCCTTTGGTATGTACCTGGCTAAACATATGACCCAGTTTGAGAGACTGCAGCATTTCCTTTCCCAAAAAATCAATGGCATGTCCACTGAGTTACACTGACTGTTATAAATCGCTCTCACTACTTTTGGTTTCATACTAACTGTTGAGAGGAGAGCTCTACCTTGCTTATAGAGTCTAAAAAAATTCAGTCCAATGTAACCTCAGACATAACCACAAAAAGTAATACAACTCTAAACACCTGCTTAAGAGACCTGCCTTTTTACCAAAACCAAAATAGTACCTGTTAACAGGACATATCTCTTTCACAGGGAATAAATCTTTTATGGAATTCACTCCCAATAGAGGCAAATCAAAGTATCACCATAACCATTTTAGATATAATTTGGATGACTGGACAGGTATTCTTAAGTACACCGTCAGTATGGTCCCTTCATCTCTTATAGAAAAGAAAATAAATTAAACTGAACCAGAGCCACAAAATGATGACAAAACTTTTAATTCAACACATCCACTGTAAGCACTTTTATCCACCAAGGACTTCTTCAGACTGTATAATGTGTTACAAAAAATACAATCATTAAATACACATGATCTATGATGTCACATGACATAATTTTTTCCTTTTAAAGAAAGCAATGAACTCCTTCCTGTCATTCAAACTAGGTGGATGGCAAGTGTTTAATTTTACTTGCCATTCATACTCCTCCCAACTCAATTCTTCTTCTGCATCAGATTTTTTATCTGCTTCCAAAACTTCATCCAAAACACAAAACTTAAAATGTACTTTGCACTTGTTATCCTTATAGTGCTTACTTAAAGCATTTTTATCATCGTGCACACTTACAGCATACGTGTGCTCATACATTCTTTTATTTAATTCTCTTGTTGTTCGCCCCACATAAAATGCAGTACATGACATACAAACAATCAAATACACTACAAATCTTAATTTGCAAGTGTATCTGCCTTTTATATGCACCCATACAGTACCCACTTTAATATCTTTGACCTCAGTCAACAGCAGAACACATAAACTGCACATCAAACATTTGTACACTCCTGGATTGCTGCATTTTATCACTTTACTGCTTAACTTACTCTGAAATAAATTTTTAAGGCTTTTACCTTTTTTTCTGCACAATGACTGGGGCATCTCCTACCTTTTGACCTACTTCAGTACTGCACTTTGAAAATTTCCAATTATCGTTTATAATATTTTTATGGTATGAGCATCAACACTGTTAGTAACTTGCATAGAAGTTTTGAAATCCTTTATTTCCTTCTTTTTTGCTATTACTACCCCAAGTGATAAAATGCAGCAACCCAGGAGTGTACAAATGTTTGATGTGCAGTTTATGTGTTCTGCTGTTGACTGAGGTCAAAGATATTAAAGTGGATACTGCATGGGTGCATATAAAAGGCAGATACACTTGCAAATCAAGATATGGAGTGTATTTGATTGTTTGTATGTCATGTACTGCATTTTATGTAGAGCGAACAACAAGAGAATTAAATAAAAGAATGTATGAGCACACGTATGCTGTAAGTGTGCACGATGATAAAAATGCTTTAAGTAAGCACTATAAGGATAACAAGTGCAAAGTACATTTTAAGTTTTGTGTTTTGGATGGAGTTTTGGAAGCAGATAAAAAATTTGATGCAGAAGAAGAATTGAGTTGGAAGGAGTATGAATGGCAAGTAAAACTGAACGCTTGCTATCCACCTGGTTTGAATGACAGGAAGGAGTTCATTGCTTTCCTTAAATGGAAAAAAGTATGTCATGTGACATCATAGATCATGTGTATTTAATGATTGTATTTTTTGTAACACATTATACAGTCTGAAGAAGTCCTTGGTGGATGAAAGCGATTACTGTGGATGTGTTGAATCAAACGTTTTGTCATCATTTTGTGGCTCTGGTTCGGTTTAATTTATTTTCATTAGTTGTTCCGGATTTTTTGTTTGTTTTTTTGTTCTTATGGAAAAGAGGCAAAACTAAATCTGGTATTAATTCATGTCTTGGTAAACTGGAGGGATCTTTGGCTAGGCTACATATGGTCCATGGGATCAACAGCCTAGTATGAACCTCTGATATACACAGTACAGCTTCAATATATTAGAATGCGTAATTCATCAGCATCTTATTTGTTTTCAGCCAAGCTACACAGTCTTGGTACAGTTTCAGGGAGGTTTTTTCCTTTAACAAAGCAATCCCTCCAATCAGTATCTGTTCATATTTTTCAAAGACTTAGCATGCAGATAGTTTTAGTCTTCTTTCTGGATTTATCTTCATTCATGAAGACCTTACTGTCAAGTTAGCCACCTTGTACCAGCAAAATGATGCTTAATTTGTAAATTATTTAAACACAGAAATTGTAGCCTAAAATGGATTCTTTATTATTCTCAGGGTGCTATACGCAGAGGCATCCCAAAAATGTCTGGTTTGGAACCACTGCTTGTCAATATTTCTCTTCAGGTTTATATGTCCTTATATTGTGGAACCTCCATATTGGTCCACTATGCAAAAGAGGCTTATTGTAAAGGGGTGAGCAATATTCCACTAGCAAGGGGCATGCAAGACTACATCTTTCTTTTTCTAAAGCAAATATTTAAACACTTCCCTGGTTACCAGAGTTAATTACTTATTGTACAAGAATTATGATTCAATGGCAGGACATTATTAGATACCAAAGAATATTCCTGCTAATTACAGGCACTGAACAATGTTAACCACACCATTCAAAGTACAGACTAAAGGTGAACAACCTGCATTGAGAATCATCAGTTTCCTAGCTCTAGATGTAAGCTTGTCTCAGCACTGCTGTTATACAAACTTTACAAAAATATCAGTTGTAAAATATGGTACTGTTCCATTAAACAACTACTACCTATACAGAGTTTATATTACCACAGTATACGTGGCCTGTACCAGTAAAGATTAAGAGGTAACAGTGAAACACTGCAACGTTTACCTTGCAACATTTGGTCTCATCATTAAGGAAACTATGTCAATGCACACAATGTATTAACCTTAGATGTTAAACAAACCAAAGGACAAGTTTGGATTCATGGCACAAATACAGCCTCCAGGAACTCTCTCTCTGCAAGTCAGTTTTTCCAAGAATTGGAAATTGTTCATCTAAAGTTCATCAAAGTCAATACATTGGAAGTCAGACTAGCAAAAATCTTAGGGTTTTCCTGTCAAGTTATTTTTATACTCATTTGAGACCACCTAGAGAAATAACACACCTTATCAAGACACACCTAATCAAGCCACGCTGTCTGATAACAGTTGTACTGCAGCCACACAGTCAGTTGACAAAAGGCAAAAGGAGTACATAAAAAGCAGGACTATACAGTCTGTTAACCATACAGAAAAGCAAGGTTGGCCATTCAGAAGTAATGGTGATGTCCTACTACAAACACTGCACTTCAA
This sequence comes from Protopterus annectens, assembly GCF_019279795.1. Taxonomy (NCBI): domain Eukaryota; kingdom Metazoa; phylum Chordata; order Ceratodontiformes; family Protopteridae; genus Protopterus; species Protopterus annectens. The sequence continues at coordinate 117,481,114 of NC_056743.1, forward strand.
GTAGAGATAAATATGTTATGCAGAAGTGTGCAACCCAGGCAGGCTTATTGTGGAGAAAGGTTAGAGACACAAAACATTAAAATTCTTAAATACAACTAAACAATACTTTATATGTTGAATTAGCTTTTGATAACAATACTGTCATACAAGAAAATCATAATACTCTGGTAGGAAAATTAAATCACACTGTGTGCTAATAGTAGCTTTATTACCATCTAGCTAACATCTGTAATTCTTGCTGAAGAGCTTAGCTTTTTCCCACAACAGCACTCTCTCCTGCAAACCACATTACTGCCTAGCCCTTGGTGTCCTTGTAATTTTTGAAATGTAGGACAAACACAGAAATCGTGGAGATTGTGCAATCCAAAAGATCAAAAATATATTGCGACGCCCCAGCAATGGCCTAGTCATCAAGGATCCTCAATCCTCACAACTATCAACAGTGGGTGATATACATACTGGGAGAATAACAAGTACACACACAGTAAAGTGCAATTTCCCTTAAGAGTACACAGAGACCACAGTCAGTCTGGGGCAGGTCTCTCCCTCTTTCTCCAGATCCCCAATAAGACTCCCCACTGGCACAGCTATAGGGTTGATATCACAGCTGAGGTGCCAAGCCAAGACGTCCAGCACCCTCTCTGTCCAACCAGTGCTTTGTGTCCCCACTCAAGTAGCTGACACACACACACACACACACACACACACACACACACACACACACACACACACACACACATACTTTGTTGTTTGATTTATATATATATATATATATATAGAGAGAGAGAGAGAGATACACACACACACCTGGGAAAGGCTAGCACAGGTTTACTAACTATGCCCCCTTCTGCCCAGACTATAAGGTAGTTTTCACTGCCACCAGCCACTACTTATCAGCTACTTTAAAGCCCTTGGTAAAGGGTGTCCAATCTTACTGTGTAATGTTACTATTAACCCAAATGGTAGTTTAACCAAGAGCAAGGCTATTAGGAGTAGCCTGCACAGTGCTGCCAAATAGAAATGCAAGTACTCTAAGAGCTTAAATATCTCTAGACAGGCCAGCCACAACTGAAATGTTTAAATATATTTAATAATAAATAATAAAATAACAAGGAAATATTCAGTAAATAATCACAGTAACTTCAGAGTTCAGAATCACAGGAAATACATAAAACAACATTGCAGGACAGTCTCAAATAAATACAGTAAACATCTAAGCTACACTTTGCTGTATTTCTGTCTGAATCTAAGATAAATTACTGTACCCTAGTTAACTTACTTACAGAACAAGACAAGGCAGATGTGGTAAGTGCATGTTCTTGTCAGGTCAAAGACAAAACACAAAATGCACTACCTCTCTTAGAGAGTTCTTAAATTAATATCAAATATTACTGCTGGGTTAGCTTGCAGGATAACATAATTTTTTATCATCTGACTTCAGTTCCCAAGCTAAACGCCCATTGCTAGAAACTACCAGCATTAAGCATCTCCCTGTGAAAACACATAAATGAGGGCCCTTCTTAGATCGTTTGACAAATGGCGGAAGTCGTAAAATAATTTACATTCCTCCACTTGCAATACAAAAAAGTTCTAGTTCTAGACATTGAGTTTGTTACTACACTGAAACTGAAAGATAAAATCTTTTGTTTATGGACCAGCTCAAGCATTCTTCAGAAGTTCTGCAAGTTAATCTCCTGTGTTCCAGCCTCCCCTGTTAAACAGTTACAATAGGCTCATAGGTAGGTACTAGGCTATCTGCCCGAGGGCATTTATAAGCCTATCCAGAGTGTGTCGGCTTTCGCCACCCCATTGATTAATTAACTGATCCTCTGTCAAGCAAAGCCAATGAAGTGATCCCAGGGGTGTATTTTCTGTTACCCATCCACTCATCAAGGTTTGTCTTGAAGAGTGTTAGTGAGGGGCTCTGCCTGATGTAATCTGGAATTTTGTTCCAAAGCATGGGGAGTCTGTGTGACAGGAATCTATCCCTCCAGCATGTTCTATTTATTGTTGTGGCGAGGTTTATCTCACTACAGCGAGTGACTCACAGTGACTTGGATTTCTTTAGGTGGAGCATGTCCATCAATTCTGAGTGGGACATGGCTTTGTAAGTCAGGCAGAGATCACCTCTGAGTAAGCGATATGCCACTGAGTACAGCCGGAGTTTTTTCAGTTGGGCTGCAGAGGACATATGTTTGAGACCAGTAATCCTCTTGGTGAGGTACTTTTGTGGTCTTTCCACTTGTTGGAAGTGTCTTGTGAGGTACATCCCAAATGGGGCATTGTACTCTATGATGGGTCTAATCAGTGACGAGTAGAGGGGCACTATAACCTCTTTATTTCTAGATGCAAACCCTTTAGTAATTAGATGGGCCACATAGAAGGATTTCCTAACTACTTTGGCAATATGATTGCCAAAGGAGAGATTACTATCTACCTGGGTCCTCAGATCTCTTATTACCTCTTCTGTATTAAGGGGGCTGCCACCTATGTGGTAATTCGTGGATGTTTTGTTTTTCCCAAATGGGATGACTATGCATTTTTTGGCATTTAGCTTGAGGCCATGACTTTGACACCAGGTGTCCGTCTCAGTAAGGCCCTTCTGGAGGATGTCCGTGTCAGCCGGAGAGTCAGTTATGGCTCCCAGTTTGCAGTCATCGGCGAACTTGGTTAGCCATAGTCCTCCTGTCTTTGCTGAAGAGTAGGGGTCCCAGGACCGAGCCTTGTGGGACACCACTTGTGACTGGTTTCGAGTCGGACCTGGAGCCCACTATTCTTACCGTGTGAGTTCTGTCTGTAAGCCAGTTGGCAACCCATCTCGTGACGTAGGGGTTTATGTTCAGGCTGGTGAGATTTTCTGTAATACCAGAGTGGAGAATGGTGTCGAAAGCCTTGGTGAGGTCAAAGTAGGCTGTGTGAACCACCTTTCCCTCGTCTATGGCCTTGGTGACTGTCTCGAAGAAGTCAACCAGGTTTAGTAGGCATGATCTGCCCTTAACAAAGCCAAACTGAGTCGAATCAAGTGTTTGGAAGTTCCCAATGTCTTTGTTAATGAGTTCCATGATGATGTGTTCCATAGCCTTGCAGACCAGGCTAGTCAGGCTTATGGGGTGATAGTTACCAGGGTCAGTTGTGGCCCCTCCTTTGTGGAGAGGAATAACAGTTGCTGTGCACCATTCTATGGGTACGTAGCCTGTGAAGAGGCTGAGGTGGAACAGCGTGTTTAGGTGGGGGGGTAGTTCATTCTGTAGTTAATGCAAGACGCAGCCTGGGACACCATCTGGTCCCATTGATGCTGTCTTTTCGGCTTTTGAAAGGGCTGTTTTCACCTGTGTGTCTGTGATTTTTGGGACACTGCACTTTTCCAGTATTGTTGTAGGCCCTTTTGGAGGTGAGAGGGGGATGAAGTTTGCACTGAATCTATCTGCCAGGATGTTGGCAATATCAGTAGGTTTAGTATATTTTGTGCTATTTTGCACTAGTTCAGTGCATATCTGTGAGTTGCCACTTAGATTCTTAACATAGCTAAAGAAGGCTTTGTGGTTATTTTTTGAATCCTTGGCTATTTTTCTTTCGAAGTTAGCCTTGGATGATTTCATGAGGGACCTCAGTTTTTACTGATACTGATCAGGGATGTCTTTCCTTCTTGGGATTTGTTTTTTTTTTTCTGAACTAGTTTCCTCCTTCTATTGTATAGCCTGTTTATTGCAATGGTCCACCAAACTGGTTTCCTTCTCTTAGAGGAGTGAGTCTTGGTTTTGCAAGGGATGGCATGATCCATGCATTCTTGTAGGTGCTCATAGACTGCATTTGTAAAGGTTTTTGCATCTTGGCCAGCGTTATCCTTTAGCGTGGGGGCTGTGAAACTTTCCACCTCTGTCTTAAGTAAGGTGAAGTTTGCTTTAGAAAAGTTTTTTTACTGTGGTTTCCTTAGTTGGGGGTGGTGGTGGGGTGTGGACATCCAGAGTGATTAGTTTATGGTCTGATCTAACCAGTGACAGGTTGACCTCCGGTGTGGAACACCTGTCGCCCATGCTGGTGATGACCAGGTCCAATATGTTTTCACCTCTAGTAGGGGAGTTTACCAGCTGATCCAGGGTATTTGAGTTAATGAATTCCAGGAAGCGCTGGGCCTGGGAATTTGTACTCTAGTAGTTTTCCCAGTGAATGGTAGGTTAATTGAAATCACCCAATATCAGGGTGTTTGGTAGGACCTTCATGTTTTCCAGTGTCTCCAGAAAGGTGAAGTGGTGGTCCTGGGTCATGGAGAGTGAACTGTAGCAGGCTGCAATTTGCATTGCAGATTTGCCCGATGTTAGTTGCACATGGATGATCTCAGAGGTATTATGCTGCGCCACTAATCTGGAGGTGTAGGTATCCTTGATGAATATGGATACACCCCCCTCCTTTTGTGTTTCAGTCCATGTTCTGTGGCCGAAACGTGTGGTATGAGTTGTAGCCCGATAGTGCTGGGGTGCTCTCTGGAGCCTTGAACCAGGTTTCAGTTACTGCACAGATGTTGACATTCTCCTTACTGAGGAGTGCTTCGAGTGCGTGCATTTTGAGATTTAAACTCTTGGCATGGAGTAGCATAACCCTCAGTTTTTTGTTAATTGTGCTGTTTACGGAAGTGGTTTTGACTTTTGAGCCTTGCCTAAAAAAGGCACTATGGAGGCAGCAAGAGCCTTGGCTAATATTCGAAAGCCTAGGCGTGACAGGTGCAAGCCATCTCTTGTGAAGCAACGCGGCTTGTCGAGTATGTCGTCCCAGGCTGACAGACACTGGATCCCCTTTGCGTGACACCAGAAGCTTAGCCAATTGTTGAAATTGATAATTTTTTCTTTATACTGAGGTATCGTTCTTGGTGAGGGCAGGATGCTATTCAAGGTCAGGGTCATACCAGCCTGGGCTACATGATCAGAGAGCTCTTCCATGTCTCTTTTCATGTAGTCCAGGGAGGTATGTCTCAGGTCATTCATACCAACATGAACAATGACAGAGTCATATTTGTACTTGTTCTGGAGTGACCTGAGTGCTTGTGATATGTGGCGGATTCTGGCTCCCGACAGGCAGCTAATAGTAACCTTCTGCTTTTCCAGCCTAGTGAGTGGGATGTCGGTGTGCCTGACTATAGAGTCACCTATTACTAGTGTGTTAGGTATGTTATTTCGCCTTAAGGGCTGTGATTGTGTGGTACACTGATTTTGTGTTTTATGTGTTGTCTGGTTTGTGACGGGATGTGCAGGTTGTTTGGGTGTCTGCTTTGGAGGTCTCTGATGCTTTTGCAGGTTTTTCTTTAGAGCCTCCGAGTATAATTTTGTGTATTTATGTGTATTTCTGGCCAGTGCTGTTTTAGTAGAGAGTTGTGGTGCTAGTGTTAACCTTCTTCTCTTGACTGTCTGTTCCAGTCTTGGGTGGAGACAGCTTAGCTTCCAGTTTGGCTGTATAACTGCATCTCTCGCATATGTTAGTGTTTTGTGGTGGGAGGAGAGGGTTGTCTGTGTACATGAGGCAGTTGTAACATTGCCTCAGGATACCTAGATTCACCAGCTGGACTGGAGAGTGCACCTGAAGTTGCCTTTTGGTCATGCCTGAATAGTAGGGTGAGCTGCTTAGTCACTTGGTTGGTGAGGGGTGACTAAAGAGCCTTGCCCTGCTGGGCAATCAGTGTCAGGGTATATTAGTGCTTGTTATTAGGTCTGAGCAAGTGCTGGGATGTAAGATGTTTTTTGAGTGCTTAGGTTGAGAGTTAGACTAGTTTCAAGGGAAAACTGAAGATGAGACTTAGTGGAACCGGGAATAAATTTAACCATAGCTAACTGGCACTGCCCGGTGCGCAAAACCGTGCAAATGCGGTTTTTATAGTAGGGAAATGAAAGAGATAGAAATTAGCCCAAAATGGCTAATAAACTACTAACTTCTGGGGTGGAGCCACTCCTCCAGGGACAGATAGGTTGCTCAAAGCTCCCCTCTCTCACAGGTGAACAGAGAAACTTCCTTCTATCCAAGTAAGGTATGGGCAACTCAGAAACTAGTATCACAGCTCTGAATTCAGCACTAGCCTGAAAACTGGACTATACTAGCTTAGAAAGGTGGGAAACAAGGATTTTTTGGGGTTTTTTTTTTAAAAAGATAAGGCAAAAACAGTAAAAAAAAATACACTTAAAACAGCTTTAAACAATCAGAAAAGGCTATTGCACATTAGTGTGTAGCCTACAACAGTTAAACAAATTATTTAAACAAAAAACATTTTAAAAGTGCAGGCAGTCAAATACGTACAATATGTGAAAAAAAAAACAAGTTTTTAAATCACAATAAACACTGGAAAAATGTGTTTAGGTGGAAAACAGTTAAATACAGCAAGAAAGTGCAGAAAACTGATACTTAATCACTCCAAAGTCTCTCTCCTAAGCTAGAAGGTTTGTATCAATTTAAGGCTTTCTAGTGCTACCAGTAGGTTAGTTACAGGAAAGATGGGAAACAAGCGCAGATGTGGTCTTTTAAACCAGAAAGTTGAAAGAGATGGACAAACTGTCCAAATGGTCAATAAACTACAATTTCTGGACCAAAAACCTATCCTCCCATGGTAGGCAGGCTACCTAGTGCTTACCACTCCCACTGATATACTAGAAGGCTTTCCTCCAACACAGAAAGGCTTGTGGGGCTCAGAAGCTTACCAACAGTCCTGCATACAGCAACTCTGTATCTGCACTAGGCTAGTTACAGGACAGGTGGGAAACAAGCGCAAGTGTGGCTTTTAAACCAGAACATTGAAAGAGATGGAAATAAAATGCCCAAACGGCCAATAGCTACAATTTCTGGGTCAGGAACCACTCCTCTTGTGGTAGATAGGTTACCTAATGTTTACCACTTCCACTGATAAGCTAGAAGGCTTACCTCCAACACAGAAAGGCTTGGGGGGCTCAGAACCTTACAAAGAGTCCTGGAATACAGCAAATCTGTACCTGGATTAGACTAGTTACAGGAAAGGCGGGGAACAAGTACAAACGTAGGCTTTTAAGCCAGTAAGTTGAAAGAGATGGAAAACTGCCAAAACGGCCAAATAAACTACAATTTCTGGGCCAAAACTCACTCTTACCATGAAGGATAGGCTACCTAGTGCTTATCACTCCCACTGATAAGCTAGAAGGCTTTCCTCCAATACAGAAAGGCTTGGGGGCTCAGAAGCTTACTAACAATCCTGGATACAGCAACTCTGTAACCAGACTAGGCTAGTTATAGGAAAGGCGGGAAACAGGCACAAGTGTGGCTTTCAAACCAGAAAGTTGAAAGAGATGGAAAAAAACTGCACAAACAGCCAATAGCTACAAATTCTGGGCCAGGGACCACTCCTCTTGTGGTAGATAGGCTACCTGATGCTTACCACTCCCACTGACAAGCTAGAAGGCTTTCCTCCAACACGGAAGGCTTGGGGGGCTCAGGAGCTTACAAAGAGTCCTGGATACAGCAAATCTGTACCTGGACTAGACTAGTAACAGGAATGGCAGAAAACAAGCGCAAACACAGGCTTTTAAATCAGAAGGTTGAAAGAGATGGAAAAGCTTCCCAAACGGCCAAAAAATTATAATTTCTGGGCCAGAAACCACTCCTTCTGTGGTAGATAGGTTACCTAGTGCTTACCACTCCCACTGATAAGCTAGAAGGCTTCTCTCTAACACAGAAGGGCTTGGGGGGCTCAGAAGCTTACCAACAGTCCTGGATACAGCAAGTCTGAATCTGGACTTGACTAGTTACAGGAAAGGCAGGAAACAAGCTTAAAAGTTTTTTTTTTGTTACAGAAAAGCAGCTAAAACAGCAGTAAATACAATTCAAATTGTAGTGCAGGCCAGCACACCTGAGCGTGTATGAACACTACGGCAAATACAGTTCAAATAAATGCAATTAAATTAACAAATGACTAAATAACAAATGCAGAAGGCAGTAAACTAGCAGGCTACTAACAAGCAGTAATAAGTGCAGAGTAAGGGTAAATGAACAGATAACAGCACACAGAAGAGCAACTAAGACAGTTACAGTAAGAGCAGATGAATAAGATATATATATATATATATATATATATATGTATATATATATATATATATATATATATATTTTTTTTTTTTTTGAGGGAAGGAACACAGTAGGATTAAGAGGCTACATGGGTTGTCCTTCCCAAATGCTCTCTTTGTACAAAGTAGGAGTGCCTGAAATCAGAATATGATCTCACTGCACTCAGTTGAGTGAGCAAATGAGATCAGCCCAAAAGGAGTATCCAAATTTAAATCTACAAGAGGGGCAGGCAATTTCAAAGCCCCAACTGCTATCAATGGCTACACAGAAATTCTAAAAAGTACTCTGTAGAGAGACAGCCACAACTTCAGTTGAGTTAATATTCAGTAAAAAACACAAATAAATAAATTAAATACAATACTATATGCAAAAGAGCAGATAAAAGTGTACTTAAATTCACTTATATGTCCAGCTGATTTCAGGTAGATGTTAGCCGGCCAAAGCTCTGATATTAAGCAGAGATAACTCAAAATGTACCACTTATATAAGGCAAGACAGGATGTTAGTGATGAGCTGAAACTACCCCCAACTGCTATCAATAGCTACACAGAAATTCTAAAAAGTATTCTGTAGAGAGACAGCCACAACTTCAGTTGAGTTAATATTCAGTGAAAAACACATATAAATAAATTAAATACAATACTATATGGTATCCGCGGTGGTGCAGCAGTAGCATTGTTGCCTCACAGCAAGAGGTTCTCCCATTCGATTCTCGGCTGGATTGTGGGGACCTTCTGTGTGGAGTCTGCATGTCCTCCCCGCGGTTGGATAGGCGTTCGAAAGGCATGCGTAAATGGGAGTACCTTCATTGAAGGTTGGACATCGAGCTGGCACCTTGGCGTTCATTAAAATCTACTGCCAATCATTAGCAGACCGGAGTTCCGCTGTGATGACCCCTAACCGGGAAAAGCCGAAAGACAACCACTATATGCAAGAGAGCAGCTAAAGGTGTACTTAAATTCACTTATACATCCAGCTGATTTCAGGTAGATGTTAGACGGCCAAAGCTCTGATATTAAGCAGAAATAACTCAAAATGTACCACTTATATAAGGCAAGACAGGATGTTAGTGATGAGCTGAAAAGTACAGTTTTGTACCTACCATAAATGTAGATGTTCGAAGATCCACATTGCTGCAGTCCTAACACTTGGGTAGTCCGCTGTCCCAGTCGGCCCGAATACGAAAGTATAAGGCTGACGTCGGTCAAGGCGCATTAGTCTGACGTCAGGACGTCAGGGTACAAATGCGCATGACCGACGTCATTTCCTCAGTCTTTTCTTGCCCCAGATGTCAGAAGACCCTAAAAAGATAAGGCCAAAACCAAAAAACACCAAACACTCCTGTACCAAACATATGTACAATATATACAAATTTACAAAAGTACAACCCCACCCACACAACCACCCCTAAACACAGAGGGGAAGGAGGGAGTAATTGACTGCAGCAATGTGGATCTTCGAACATCTACATTTATGGTAGGTACAAAACTGTACTATGTTCTTCATCTCACATTGCTGCAGTCCTAACACTTGGGTAGAATCCCAAAGCAGAGGTAAGGGAGGCTGGCAAATCACAAAGAAGCTGGAGCTGACAACATGCCCTGCAAAACAGCCGTGGCAAAACCAGCCCTAGATTTAGAGTAGAGAGGAAGGTGGTAATGCTTAGAGAAAGTATGCACTGAACTCCAAGTAGCTGCCTCCAAAATATCCTTAGTTGCCACCCCTTAGAAATGCTGTTGAAGTGGCAGTAGCCCTAGTGGAATGAGGCCTAATCCCAGCTGGAATCTCCTTGCCATGATGGGAATAACAAAATGCAATGCAAAACCCAATCCACTTAGAAATAGTTTGTTTTGACACAGGCTTGCCCTGAGAACTCAAAGCAAAAGAAACAAACAACTGCTGAGACTGCCTAAAATCCTTAGTCCTGCTTAAATAATAACGCAACTGCCTGTGTACATCTAAAGTGTGCAAAATCTTTTCCCCCTTATTTTGGGGATCTGCATAAAAAGTAGGCAAATGAATAGTTTGGTTTAAAGCCACACTAGAAACCACTTTAGGCATAAAGGAAGGATTAGTACGTAAAGATACCCTATCCTTATGAAAAATCAGGAAAGGCTCAACCGCCATAAGGGCCTGCAATTCAGACACCCTTCTTGCAGAGGTAATGGCTAACAAAAAAGCAGTCTTCCATGACAAATATTTCAATTCAGCAGTAGCTGCAGGCTCAAAAGGTTGTAGAGTGAGTTTCTCCAACACAAAATTGAGGTCCCAAGCAGGAGTAGGAGCTCTACGTGGGGTCTTATATTCTTTGCCCCTCTAAGAAATTGCTTGAACAAAGGATGAGAAAACAATGGTGGGTCACAATCATAGTGAGCTGAAATTGCTGCAGCATGAATCTTAATGGAAGAGAAAGACAAACCTTTGTCCAATAACTCAGTAAGATATTGAAGAGCCACACTCAAATTTGGCTCAGAAACATCCAAATCCTTTGCTGTACACCAAAATAAAAATCTCTTCCATTTTCCTGCGTACACTTTCCTTGTACTAGGTCTTCTGGCTTCCATAATCACATTCCAAACTTGTTGAGGAAGCTGAGACCTGCTATGGTTCAAAACAGAATATGCCAGGCTGCTAGATGAAGAGAGTGAAGCTTGACATTGAGTAGATGCCCGTCCTTCTGAGACAATAGGTGTGGAATCAAAGGTAAGGGCCATGGAGGCTTCCTTACCAGACTCCTCAGCAATGGGTACCAGTGCTGCCGAGGCCAATCTGGAGCTATTAAAATCATCCTTGGCTTGTCTTGTCTGACCTTTAGGAGTACCTTTGGGAGGAGAGGCAGAGGTGGAAAGGCATACACATGAAGATTTTTCCAACTGAAAGAAAGAGCATCCACTTTCCAGGCTGTGTGATGAAACCTTTTCGTGCAAAACTTTGGCAGCTGGTGGTTTAGTGGAGAAGCGAACAGATCTATGTCTGCAGTTCCCCAGGACACTGTCAATGTCTGAAATACATGAAGATCCAGTTTCCACTCGTGGGGATCCATGATTTGCCTGCTTAACACATCTGCTAAGGAGTTCTGTGCTCCTGGCAGAAACCTTGCTTGAAGATTCAGTTGCAAGCTTAACGCAGTCTCCCACAAAATCATTGCTTGCCTGCATAGAGGATAAGAATGTGTTCCAGCTTGTTTGTTGATGTACCACATGACAGTTGTGTTGTCTGTTAGAATCAACACCTGCCCTGGAAGAAGAAAATCCTTGAAAGCCAGTAATACAAACTGGACTGCTAACATCTCCTTCATGTTGATATGTAGATGCTGCAGTCTGGCAGGCCACTTGTCTTGTATCCACTTTCCATTCAGATGAGCTCCAAGCTGTGTCTGAGGCATCTGTCGTTAGAATCTGACTCGCCTCTGGCCGGGTCACAGAGAGTCCCTTGTTTAGGTGACATTCCTGAGCCCACCACAAAAATTCCTTTTGAATGCAAGGTATTATTTGAATGACAGTGTCCAAATCCTGGCAGTGCTGTGTCCATACATTTTTGAGATACCATTGTAGCTTCCTCATATGCAGTTTGGCATTGGGAAGTACCAGAATACAAGATGCCATGAACCCTAAGGCTTGAAGGACTGTCCTTGCAGTCAGCCCGGACTGATGAGATAGTTGATGGAAGTAAAGAGAAAGATTCTTTTGTTTGTCCGGGGTTAAAAAGGCCATCTGGGTTGCTGTATTCAGTCTCACACCCAGAAAGCACATGTCTTGAGAGGGTACTAGACTGGACTTTATTTCGTTCACAGAATACCCTAGGCATCTTAGCACTGCTATCACATATTCCAAATGCTGAAGAAGCACGTCCCTTCCTTGAGCCAGAAGCAGGCAATCGTCCAAATAAGGATAGATTTGTATTCCTTTTAGCCTGAAGAAAGCTATCACTGGAGCCAGAACCTTTGTGAACACTCTGGGCGCAGTAGATAAGCCAAAGGGCAATGCAGAGAACTGATAATGAGAATTCCCAGCTCGAAAACGCAGATACTTCCTGCAAATTAGTCTGATAGGAACATGAAGGTAAGCTTCCTTGAGATCCAAAGTTACCATCCAGTGATCTTTGCCCAGCAGAGGTAAAAGCTGTTGTAACGTCAACATTTTGAACTTGAGAATGTCCAGATAAGTGTTGAGGATAGACAGATCCAAAATTGGTCTCCACGTGTTCCCCTTTTTTGGTACTAGGAACAGGCGAGAATAAAATCCTAGGCCCCTTTCTGGCACCGGAACCGGCTGAATGGCCCCTATTTGGAGCAACAGAGAAATTTGCCTGTGAGCCTCTTTCCTTTGTTGAGGAGGAATGTCTGGCATGCCTTTGAAAGGAGGCAAGGTATGGAAATAAAACCTGTAACCGTGGTGAATGATATCCAATACCCATCTGTCTTGGGTAATTAAACTCCAGTTTTCTTTGAAAAGTGCCAACCTTCCTCCTAAAGGTGCTGCCAGACGAGAAGATTCTGGCAGCTGAAAAGGCAGGTCATTGGGTCTGTTTACGAAAGGACTGACCCCTGCCCTCACCAGAAGACTGAGCAGGTGAACTCCCTGTTCTAGGCCTAAAAGAACCTTGAGCTCTGCCCCTACCACGCCTAGACCTACCCCTAGACTGGGAATCATAAGCAGCATATGTCCCCCCCTTGGTAGGCCAATTTCTACTAAACTTGGAGGCTGAACCTGCAAAAATCTTTAACAGTCTGCATAGACTTAGCCTTGTCTTCCATTTTCTTTAGAACTGCTTCCACAGGCGAACCAAACAACACATCAGATTGTAAAGGAGCATCTAAAATCCTTGTCTTCACATGCTCAGCTAAATTCTGATCCCTCAGCCAGGCGTGCCTGCGAAGAACCGAACCAGTGGCAGCCACCCTCAAGAGGCCTGCACAGCATCAAAACCACATTGCAAAGAATGCTTACCCACCTGTTCAGAAACATGAACTAAATCCTGCAACTCTTTACACTCAATACCTTCCGCCAAAGCATCTACCTTAGATTTTAATTGTGAAAGGAGATAATTTTGGTATTTCAACATGTGAAACTGGCAATTCAAAGCTCTCATGGCCAAAGTGGAAGAAGTATACACTTTCTTTCCCCATCTATCCAAAGCCCTTGCCTCTTTATCCGGAGGAACAGGATTTTTAACAACAGAAGCCTTAACACCTTTAGGCCCCTGTGAAACAGTTTCTGGGTCTGCCCTAGGACTCTTAAAAAGATACTTATGAGCTTCAGGCACCCTATAATATCTATCCGGTTTAACTGGAGCAGGAGGCAACGAATCAGGGTTCAGAGAAGCCTCTGCAAAAACATCCTCCACCACATCTAGAACAGGAGGTATAGCTAAAGGCCTATGCTGGGGTAGAAACAAAAATTCCCTAAGCCTTTTCCTGGAATCAGAGAAATCCTGACCTTCCCATTTAAAATGCTCCCTCATGGAATGAAGAGTCTCTGAAAATGAAAAATCCTCAGGAGGAGAAGCAGAAGGAGTAGAATCATCCACATCAGAATCAGAGTAAGGGAATACTCCTGCAAGTCTTCAGTCAAGACTCAGAAGCATCCGAACACTGCTCAAAACTCCCAAGCTCAGGTTCCACCCTAGGCCTCTTATCAGGAGGGGCATAGAACCTCTAATCATTGTAATCAAATCTTCTGCCATCTTAAGCATATGCTTCTTAGGTACAGACCCTGAAGAACTAGGGGTAACACCTGAAACAAAACCTGGCCTGCCCCTGGGAGAAGCCTTGGAAACAGCAGGAGGGCCTAACCACCTTAGGAAGGGAGGGAAGAACAGCTACCTGAGAAGCCCCTTCCGCCTGGCCTACCTCCTGAGAGGTCACATCTTGCAGTAATAAAGTCTCTCCTGGGATTCCAAAGAAATTTCTGGCTGAACCTCTGGCTCCACCGAGCCCTCTAAAGAACCGACGTCCGTCCAGACGGTTCTTCCAGCCTAGGCTTTGCTGTTTTGTCCTTGCGCTTTTTGACGAGCGGCGCCGGAGCATCCGACGGCATTTTATAATTACACCGCTTCCCAAAACTAACCTGGCACAATCTAATCTTCTCTTTATAGTGCGTTGTTAAATCTAGCACAAGAGCGACAGCCAACAACGTCGTGCTCAGGCCCTAAGCAAGGTATACACAAGGTATGGTAATCCCTATGAGGTATCTGTTTCCCACAAGAAATACAGTTATTCACTTTTTCTGACATCCGTAAAATACTGAGGCAAGAAAAACAAAATATTCCCCAACGGGTACTTAGCCAACTTGGATTCGGTCTGAAACTCCGACTTCGGAAAATCTCAGAACGCCAACCTGCACTTGCAAAACTGCTTCTGCATCGGACCATGCGGCAAAAAAGTCTGAGGAAATGACGTCGGTCATGCGCATTTGTACCCTGACGTCCTGACGTCAGACTAATGCGCCTTGACCGACGTCAGCCTTATACTTTGGTATTCGGGCCGACTGGGACAGCGGACTACCCAAGTGTTAGGACTGCAGCAATGTGAGATGAAGAACATCTACCCCCCACTGTTATCAATGGCTACATAGCAATTCTAAAAAGTACTCTGCAGAGAGACAGCCATAACTTCAGTTGAGTACATTCAGTGAAAAACACAAATAAATAAATTAAATACAATACTATATTCAAAAGAGCAGATAAAAGTGTACTTAAATTCAATTATACATCCAGCTGATTTCAGGTAGATGTTAGCCGGCCAAAGCTCTCATATTAAGCAGAGATAACTCAAAATGAACCACTTATATAAGGCAAGAAAGGATGTTAGTGATCAGCTGAAACTACCCCCAACTGCGATCAATGGCTACGCAGAAATTCTAAAAAGTACTCTGTAGAGAGACAGCCACAACTTCAGCTGAGTTAATATTCAGTGAAAAACACAAATAAATAAATTAAATACAATACTTTATGCAAAAGAGCAGATAAAAGTTTACTTAAATTCACTTATACGTCCAGCTAATTTCAGGTAGATGTTAGCCGGCCAAAGCTCTGATATTAATTTAAAAAAAATCTCTCACATGTCTATACAATATGACATACAGTTCTAATACATTTGTAACACAGGCATATGAATCATGTTGCTATTCACAAATAACACACAACCTCTTACAAAATTCCAGACAGTTGTGCTGGGAGTATTTCCCTCCATCACACTTCTATATAAATCATGTTAATATTCACAAATGACATATAATTATTTACAAAATTCCGGGTAGCTATTCTGGCAGTAGCTCCTTTTGTTACATGTATAACTCACTTCAATCCTGTATTACACTGACCCATATTTTCAATAAATCTGCATTTCTGGGAGTTATATTTTATTGAAAATATGCATATAGTATCCCATTTACCTTAATTTCAGTTATCAGAGTTGACCCAGCTCTGCTTGCTTTGTTACAGGACCATTACAAAAATTCCTCAAGCAGCATGGCCCCCTCATCATACACCCACCATGGCTTTAAGCATAAAATTGAGGTTTTAATTATTCCTTTTTCAGAAATACAGTTCATGGCCACCTTTTTTTGTCATCTTAAATACATAAGTAATAATCCTTTAGATTTAACATTGATGGCACACTTTCAGCAACCATGGCAGACTGCAAGCTGTATTCAACATCCCCGGCTTTTAATAGCACTTCTAAACCATCATGGCAATAAATTAGCTGATGTAATGTGTATCACTTCACATCTCACAAAATGTATCCAGAAATTAATTACAAGATGGTACGACCAGTAAAAATAAGTGGATAGGCAGCACAAATCTGACTGAATTGGTATATAAATCCATTTGCCATGCTTCATAATTAAGCATCTTTGCTGAGACACAAACTCAGCAATACCACAGCACTACAGCAGACCTACAAATGGCAGTCCACTCTCCAATTAACTAGGCATTTGGCAGGCCACCACCTTATCACTAAATTGTACTGTCACAAAACATTAGTAAACAGGTAAGTGTTTGAAAATTATGCTTTTCTGTCCTGAATTTGGGATATTCTATTATCACTTATTTATTCCAGTTTACCAATTATGTCTTATTAATTCAGCCACAATATCACAGCAATGTGTATCTTTTTTAAATAAAGCCTTTAAGGTTATGTTTCCAACATCTTAATGCTTAAATCTGCTCAGTGAGCTATCAGATAACTGTCACACAATCAACTCTTTGCCCTCAATCTTCAGTTCTGAGATCAGTGCTCTCTTCTTGTCTTTTATCCTCGATTATCAGAATATAACAGACTGGTAGATCCAAGTAACATGGAAGAGTTAACGACTCCAACCCTCAGAATCAGCACCAACCTACAAAAGAGTGACAAGGCCTTCTCAAATACAGCATCACATTTTACTATCCATATCTTCTCTCCTACGACTCTCTGGCAAAAGGCTAACTTCAAAGGCCCACTAGGACTGGACAGCAGACCAGTTCGCAAATACTGGCCTCTCCAACTCTCAAACTCTCAGTTAACATCAATAAAACTTGTATCATCTCCTCCTCCTGCTCTAGTAACCAATGGTAAACATTTTCTTTCTTCCCATATTGTACGCATTCACTTGCCGAGTCACTGCTGAAAAGGCAAGTGAATGTGTACAGTAATGATGTGCTTGCTTTGCGGATGGGTTCTGCTCTCCTTCCAATTCTTTATTTTTTCTCTTTGTTCTCGTTTCTCTGCCAGCCTACTGCCTTGACAAGTTTCACAAGTGTTTTGGCAGGGAGACTGTACATGAGATAGCATAACTCTGGAATCTGGCTAATATTTATTGCCACCTTATTAATTCTAAGCCTTTCCTTTACAAAGGATACTTACTTCTCTGCAGAGTAACCTAGAGCTTTAGGTCCATTATAGGCTTAGCTAACACCAACTTGCTTAGAACATAGTTAACTGATATGATCTGATGAAGGTTTACATCAACATTAGTGTGATAAACAGACACAGCCTGTCATTTTTGCTCAACTTTATTTTATTCTGTAGTTTTGTTCAGGTACTGTAGCTCCGATGAATGATTTATAATGCACTGTATTCTGTTTGCATGAGATTTGTTAACTTACCTATATGCTTTACTGCTCTGCTTTTGCATTTTTGTCTGTTTCATTATTGTAGGATTCTTCAGAGTACCTTAACTACCCAGATAAACAAATATAAAGGATTTTACAATAACACATGTGGGCAAATACATGGTACTCATTTCTACAGATTCATGTTCAGTAGCTGTAGAGGATGATCCAGCAATATTTATTGAACTAATAAAAACATCAGAGCACTCTTAACTCACCATCTACAGAAAACCTTTAATCTTAAAGCAACTCAATTTCATGTGTATGGAGCTATACAAAGCTTTATTGTGGCTTGTGTTAAATAAATGAAAAAACAAAAAGATTATATAAATATAAATGAAAGCAAAGCTAGGAGGACATAATGCTAAATCTGGTTTTATTAATGAAGGAGTCCTGCTAGGAGCAGAATATTCCATTATAGAAGAGAGTCTAAAAATTGGCATTATGTGTTTATTTGATCTGGACTACCTGGTTTCATTTCTGTTAATAGCAAAATTCAAATGCATTGTTTTAAAAGCTTCACATTTTTATTGCAGTTCTAATATGTAACCTACTGTTTTATAAAATTTGTCACGTTCCGAGCAAGATTAAACATGTGCATAATGATTTTTTTTACTTTTTTTTTACTTTTTCCATATTAGAATAGATATTGATCCTAGATTGACATACTTTGTATTAAACCATATTATGTTTAACAGTCCATTGAAAACCAATATCACATTGCTTCATGAGAAAAATAACTCCCAATAAAACTCAGCAATAAAAATGCCATACTATTTATCTCTATAGTATTTTCAGCAGACAACTTCAATTTCTTCAGGGTTTAAAAATAGACACTACCAGCTACAGCAAATCTATTACAGTGATTCCATTAGTGCTATCTGTGTCATTATTTCTTAAAGCTGAAATTCTGTTCAAGAATGGCACAGCTAATACTTAAGAAAAGACTGCAAACAATGAATTGTCTTTTGTGTCCCATGATGAAGTATCTCAGCTAGACTAGGTGAAGGCTTAAGTACGTCTTACCTGCCGTGTGTAAATGTACAGCAAATGCCAGAAACATATCCTTGTGGAGAATAAAATTTAATTCAAGACAATAATGTCACATCACAAGTACTGTGCAAGGACAACAAAGTATAATATATGCTTATTGTTAATTTGACATGCCTGAAAGTAGAGCAGGTTACATTTTACTTTATTCCTATTTATGAAGATTTAAAAAACACTGTAACCCTCATCCTGCAAGTAATGCTGAACTCAGTCAATAAAGACTCACTTGCTAGATGGCAGCACCTAAAAATAACCAAGTTGCATCATACTTTTAAATACGTTGGAAGGCAGGAGATAGATGGCTTAAGTAGCCTGTCTTTTACATGTATTTTAAGTATTATGGCTTAAGTAGCCTGTCTTTTACATGTATTTTAAGTATTATACCAGTCTCCTCCTTCGTTACCCTTTTTCATTTTCACTCTTTTGCCATCTACCCGATGTCTTTTTGAATGCTAGTGTCGATTCTCTCACTAGCTCTTATTCTGCTTTGTTATACAAATGGCCTGCTGTTCTTTGTTCACTCTGTGCAAAAGTATTTTCACAATTCACGGAGTAGCTTTTTTCTAAAATCTGCTGTCAGTATTTCTACCCCCCCCCCCCGAACGTTTGTTCTTAGATAATTTCTGACCACCCACCTCCTTTTCATCTAGGAGGAAGTATTCTGGTTTATTTAAAATTCTTTACCATCCCCCATGACTTCTGCACTCAAAGAAGTAGAGTCCAAGTTCATCTAGCATAATTTCCCCATACCCATAATTTCGGCATTCTGCAAAATTTTGTGCCAGCTCCTTTAACACCCATTCTCCCTTGCACATAATTTCTGCACTCTCTGAAGTAGTACTACAGATGACTCCCTACTGAAATGTCAGGGTTTGCAAACACCGAAAGA
Organism: Protopterus annectens; assembly: GCF_019279795.1. Classification (NCBI taxonomy): domain Eukaryota; kingdom Metazoa; phylum Chordata; order Ceratodontiformes; family Protopteridae; genus Protopterus; species Protopterus annectens. The sequence goes on from NC_056743.1 coordinate 117,500,219, forward strand.
AAAGAAAAATAGAGGAGAAGACTGCATATCGAACATCGCTCTTCTCATTTAGACTTGTTTTATGCAGGAAGGCAAGTCCCCCCGCACCCCAATGTGGGGATCAAGCCCCTTCACACACCAGATTTATGCATACAAACTCTGAGATGCCATACTTTGGAGAATGCCACTTCTCTGACTATTCCCAAGTGCCAGACTTAGTATATGCAAGTCTTCATTGCAATCTTTTAGTTTCTGTATTGTGGAGACTTCCCATTGCCAAGTCCTGACATTTGAATGGTTACCATTTCAACATCTCTAGTCTTTACATCATACGCTTGTCCCTACATTCCACACACCTCTCTGGTGGTTTTCCTATAGATTCCTTAAAGTAGCCTGCTTTTCCTGTATGGCAGTACTCAAGGTGAGACTCAACATATCTACAAGTCTGGAAACATTACCTTGTTACCTCTGGAGCCTATCATCTGATGCTATATCACAAAAGTTTTTCCTGATTCCTCTGCTGATACTGATCCAGTCCAGGTGTACTCTGCACCCCTACCAACCTTTAGTGGTCTGTTCATATCATTTCCACTCCCCATCTGATAGTTTGCAGACATTTATTGTAGTACAGGTTTCATACTTTAGATCTGACTTCAATGGATGTCTGATGGAAATCTTTTAAATTGTATCCTTTCCTCTGTTACTGCACTGATTCCCCATTAGTATACCCGTTTGTTTAAAAAGTGGTTGGCACTGTCCTACATTCATTCAAGAAATGCAATCCAAAACACTCTGGTGTTGTGCCTTCCAAAAACCAATTCAAATTCCTGTTCAATACAAATAAATCTTCTTCTTCTTTCTGCTGCTCCCATTAGGGGTCGCCACAGCGGATCAACTGTTTCTATTTCTTCCTGTCCTCTGCATCTTGCTCTTTCTCACCAACCACCTGCATGTCCTCTCTCACCATATCCATAGACCTTATCTTAGGCCTTCCTCTTTTCCTGTTACCTGGCAGCTTCATCCTTAGCATCTTTTTCCCAATATACTCTGCATCCCTCCTCAGCACATGTCCAAACCAACGTAATCTTGCCTCTCTGGCTTTGTCTCCAAACCTTCTAACCTGGGCTGACCCACTAATATACTTATTCCTAATCCTGTCCATCCTCGTCACATCCAGTGCAAATCTTAACATCTTCAACTCTGCCATGTCAAGCTCTGAGTCCTGCCTTTTTGTCAATGCCACTGTCTTCAACCCATATAACATAGTTGGTCTCACTACCCTCTTGTAGACCTTCCCTTTCACTCTTACTGGTACTCATCTGTCACAAATCACTCCTGACACTCTTCTCCACCCACTCCATCCTGCCTGTACTCTCTTCTTCACCTCTCTTCCACACCCACCGTTACTCTGAACTGTTGATCCCAAGTATTTAAACTCATCCACCTTCGCCACCTCTACTCCATGCATCCTTACCATTCCTCTATCCTCCCTCTCATTCACACACACATATAATGTCTTAGTCCTGCTGACCTTCATTCCTCTTCTCTCTAGAGCATATCTCCACCTCTCCAGGGTCTCCTCCACCTGTTCCCTACTCTCACTACAGATCACAATGTCATCTGCAAACATCATAGTCCACGAGAACTCCTGTCTGATCTCGTCTGTCAACCTGTCCATCACCATTGCAAATAAGAAAGGGCTCAGAGCTGATCCTTGATGTAATCCCACCTCCACCTTAAACGCATCCATCACTCCCACCGCAGACCTCATCACTGTCACACTAACCTCGTACATATCCTGTACCACTCTTACATACTTCTCTGACACTCCCGACTTCCTCATACAATACCACAACTCCTCTCTAGGCACCCTGACATATGCTTTCTCTAAGTCCACAAAGACACAATGCAACTCTTTCTCTGTACTTCTCCATCAACACTCCCAGAGCAAACATAGCATCTGTAGTGCTCTTTCCTGGCATGAAATCATACTGCTGATCACTAATCATCACCTCCCTTCTTAACCTAGCTTCCACTACTCTTTCCCATAACTTCATGCTGTGACTGATCAATTTAATCCCTCTGTAGTTACTACAGCTCTGCACATCACCCTTATTCTTAAAAATTGGTACCAAAACACTTTTTCTCCATTCCTCAGGTATCCTCTCACTTTCCAAGATTTCATTAAACAATCTAGTTAAAAACTCCACTGCCATTTCACCTAAACACCTCCATGCTTCCACAGGTATGTCATCTGGGCCAACAGCCTTTCCATTCTTCATCCTCTTCATAGCTATCCTTACTTCCTCCTTGCTAATCCACTGCACTTCATGATTCACTATCTGCACATCATCCAACCTTCTCTCCCTTTCATTCTCTTCATTCATCAGCCCCTCAAAGTACTCTTTCCATCTGCTCAACACACTCTCCTCTCTTGTGAGTATGTTTCCCTCATTATCCTTTATCACCTTTACCTGCTGCACATCCTTCCTAGCTCGGTCCCTCTGTCTAGCCAATTGGTACAGGTCCTTTTCTCCCTCCTTAGTGTCCAACCTTTTATACAACTCTTCATATGCCTTATCCTTAGCCTTCGCCACCTCTCTCTTTGCTATGCACCACATCTCCTTATACTCTTGTCTACTTTCTTTATCTCTTTGACAATCCCACTTCTTCTTCACGGACCTCTTATTGTGTATACTCTGCTGTACTTCTTCATTCCACCACCAGGTCTCCTTGCCCTCCTTCCTCTTTCCAGATGTCACACCAAGCACCTTTCTAGCCATCTCTCTTACTAGCTCTGCTGTAGTTACCCAGCTATTCAGTAACTCTTCACTGCCACCCAGTGCCTGTCTTAACTCTTCCCTGAACTCCACCTCACAATTACCCTTTTTCAATTTCCACCATTTGATCCTTGGTGCTGCCCTCATACTCATCCTCCTCTTCTTGATCACCAATGTCATCCTACAACCCACCATCCTATGCTGCCTAACTACACATTCCTCTGCCACCACTTTACAGTCTCCAATCTCCTTCAGACTGGCCCTTCTACATACGATATAATCCACCTGTGTGCATCTTCCTCCACTCTTGTCTGTCACCCTATGCTCCTCCCTCTTGTTAAAATACGTATTCACCACAGCCATGTCCATCCTTTTCACAAAATCCACTATCATCTGACCTTCTGTATTCCTTTGCTTAACACCATACCTACCCATCACTTCCTCATCCCCTCTGTTCCCTTCACCAGAAGCACTTTTGTTCTACTAAGTTAAGAACTTAATCAGAACTACATACATTGGCTCCATTTTGGTTTAAATAACCTCTCTACCCGTGCTCTACATGCAGATTCCTCTGCTAAGTATAAGGAGTTTTTTCGTATAGACTTTCTTGGTTTTATATGTGACAAGAGTAACGACAACATTAGTTATTTGGATGTCACAGTTTAGAAAAACACAGCATGCAGAAGATGGGAATAAACCATTTTTAGAAAACCAACTTTACTCAAGTAACACAAGTAACCACTAGAGAATCAGCCTTTGTGGCAGAAAAAGAGCTTGGTATAAGGGCAAATGGTGAGTTTATCCAGCTTGGCATCTGATGCTAGCCAGTTCTTTTTAGAGCTGGACAAAAGAAAGATATTAATTTTGGAAAGGGGCTTACCGCCAAAAAATTAATTAATCACAGAGCCTTTTAAATGGTCTCAGGAAGCTTGACCAATTACAAACCAACTTTAGACTATCCAGGGTGTTATCAGTGTGGGGTATTAAACAATACTTGGAACAACCAGCAATCTAATGTCATAATCCTTGGATTTATCCACAGTGCAGGTGTGGTGAAGAACATTTTGGGCAAAAATTGGTCAGGGGTGATCGGTTCCACTGGTCTGGCTCAAAAATAAGGTGAAGCTCTACTTTTGCTTTTAGACATATTACACATGCTAAAGGATTGTGGGAGAAAAGGACCAGTGAAGTGACAGAAAACAGGTGAATGTACAAAAGTGTGGGACTTGGTTGCAATATAGGTTTATTTATAACAGTATAAACATCACCATCTCTCATACTCAAACACTTTATTTTGCACAAGTAGATACAACTGCACACAAGAGGGATAGTTTACCTTGCATCTTGCCAGGGCTGGTGTTAGCATTTCAGAGGCCCCCAGCAAATGTCAAGTTGGGGGCCCCCTAGGCACTTTCAGTCTAAGTATCACCCTGTCACTGCCACCCCTTCTAAGTAACATTTTTGTTACTGTTAACCAGTTTACTGTGTAATCTAATTTAATCCTGACTTGTGTTCAGGACTAACTGTAACCTGTGGAACTTGTTTAACTTGCTTACTTATGTAATCTCTGTAAATAGTCTGTTTGTAATATGTAATGCTGTATCTGCTTACCCTTGGAGCTTTTCTCCCCGGGCCTCCGCTGAAAATGGACATGCATCCAGTCGGACTATCCCGGTCAACAAATGTAAAATAAAATTTTTGTTCATGCTGCAAAGATTTAGCTGTAGTGTGCACAGACTGACCTGTAGCTACAATAAGTTTACTTTGGAATAGACCTGTGTACCACACTACATTGGCCCAACTCACAAAGGGACATTCACAGTTATTGACATTTAACTGCAATAATAATACATTACAAGTCAATGTACACATCTGAACTTAGGAGAAATGGTTTCCTAGACACTGCCTACTGCCTCCCCCCACCCACACACACACACACACTTCAGTCCTCCCCTCTGTTTTTCCCCATCTCTGGCTCTCCATACCATACACATTATGTTTTTCTTCCTTTTCTCCCATTTTGCCTTACTCATCAGCTTTTTCAAGAAGTCATCATTTTCTGTGTGTTCTGAATTGCATTTTAAAGTTTGCTTTTTTCTTTTTACACAACCTGTTATCCAGTGCTGCCTTCAACAGAAATTATGATTAAGGAAAGAAATTCAATGTTACTGTTCAGCTTTAGTTTTCCTTGCAGCCTTTCTACAAATGCACCTTTCCTAACCAGGATAGCACAGTAATAACCATTTAGGAAATAGGTCAGTTAAGCTGGTGCCCCCAGAGGCCATAGGGATTGTAATTGCTCTGGGATGTATTTTAGGGCCTTTTCCCAACCTTTTAATCCAGTGGTGGCCTAAACAAAAATCACAAATGAGAAAAGAATTTCAGTCTTATTTTTTTTTTCTTTTCAGGAAGACAGAAGTTGTGCCCAAGGCTTAAGTTCTCAAAGCTGACAAAACAGTAGCTTTATTAAGTATACAAGATTCTAGTACTAGGTACTGTGTTTTAACAGAAACTATGAACTGGCAAAATATATTTTATTTATTTAACATTTGTTGACCGGGAAAGTCTGACTAGGTTCCACAGAGCCTGTTTTCAGCGGAGGCCCGGGGAGAAATGCTCCAGATGCATGTCTTTGGAATGTGGGAGGAAACCGGAGTACCCGGAGGAAACCCACGCGAACACAGGGAGAACATGCAAACTCCACACAGAAGGCACCCCAGCCGAGAATCGAACCAGAGAACCTCTTGCTGTGAGGCGACAACGTTAACCGCTGCACCACTGTGCCGCCCATAATGAAAAAGGCAAGGATTACAAGAGAACAAGATGCCGTTTTGTATGGAAGGCAGTTGTGTGCAGTTAATACAGTACACAGACTGTGGTTTAGATAACTGAGAGAAAGGGAGAAAAAGTTATATCAGTCTAAGGTTCTGTCGGATACATCTGAAGAACAGTAGTAACAAACAAGGGTTCGTTATTCTTTAAAATTGTCTGAACATTAAGAGTTTGCTGACTGTTAAGTTTGTTTCCTACTGTTCTGACTATGTTGTTGCCTTATGTGAAAATACCTACTTGCTTGTCATGAAGCCAAGAAGGCTTGTCTTGTCATCAAGAGGATCACTGGCCTCAAACAGATGCCCTATGCAGCTCGACTGAAGAAACTCCAGCTGTACTCGGTTGCATACAGCCTACTCAGAGATGATCTCTGCCTGATATACAAGGCCATGTCCAACCCAGAATTGATGGACATGCTCCACCTAAAGAAAACCTTATCCCCTCGAGCCACACGCTCTAGGGATCCAAACCTCACCACAACAATACATAGAATGTGCTGGAGGGATAGATTCCTGTCCTTGAGACTTCCCATGCTTTGGAACAAGATTCCAATCCACATTAGGCAGAGCTCCTCGCTAACACTCTTCAAAAGAAACCTTGACAAGTGGATGGGAAACAGAAAGTTTACCCCGGGCATCACTTCAGTGGTTCTTCTGGACAGAGGCACAGGGAACTAATCTAAGGGGGCAGTGAAAGCCAACACATTCTGGCTAGGGTTATAAATACCTTCGGGCAGATAGCGTAGTACCTACCTATGAACCTATGAATAAAACACAGGTGCTAAAACATAGGACCTCAGTAACCCTAACACCTAATGTTAACATTCCAAGATCCCTCATAAACGCAGTGTGTATGAATTGTATACAACATCCATGCATTCGAACCCTCTGTCTTCTTCTTTTGGTAGTCCCTGCCTTTCTCTGCACTGTGAATTGGACATTATTGTTAATTCATATTTTCTGTTAAGTCTTTAAATCTGTACTATTTTATTATTTCCTACTATGTCTCTTACACATGCTACTTCCTGTCTAGGATAATAATTAAAAACAAAGAGTGAGAAGAACCAGCTAGTGTTCGTCACCCCCATTCAAAAAAAAAAGCATAAAAACAAGGTTTAGAGCAATTAAAGAAAGGAGATGTGTCTCAGTGACTTCTTCTTTGAAGGAATAAAGAATTAAATGGAAGAAAGTCAGTCAACTAAAATCTGCTACAGAGATGGCACCTCAGCTTTCCAAAATTAGACACATTGGAATAGAACAGCAATTTTGGCTGGTAGTAGCACGGAACATATCTACTCACATCTTACATACATTTGCTGCTCACCAGTATTGACAATTTGACACTAAATACCACTGCATGCATAACAATGTCTCCAAATCAATCTGATCTGTTGAAGACAATTTATACAAGGTTCTGCACAAGCAGCCTCTAATATAGAAAGCTCACTCCTCAAAGCAGGCTTGGCAGATACAGTCCTTACCTTAAATTCCTCACAATCTGTAGATTGTAGGTATGGTAACATCATATATTTAAAATGATTCTTACTGTTAATTATTTCCACAGTTATGTAAAACAGTGAGAGACAATGCCAGTATTCAGCCCAGTTTTCTGCATTCTTTTTAACTAAGCCTATAACTCATCTATCTACTATTAAGAACAGATGAAATGAATCCTTCATGTGCTGTTTTACAAGCTCCCACAAAACACTCGTATATAATAGGTCTGCCTGATTAACAAATTAATAAAAATAAAGCTCACATTCCATGAAGTTACATACTCTGCAGAGAAGTACATTTTTTTCAGATTTAATGCACTATTTCCCCTCTGCAGTAGCTACAGAATCATGATATCTCAGAACTTCTTGGAAGAACTCTTTACAGACCTGTCCACAGCCTTCAGTTCGGTTTCACTTCAATGACCCAAAGTAAAATGTGAGGTGTGGCACCCTTCCCTCCTTATCATACCACTTTTTCTATGCAACCTCACCCACATATAGGCTATTACTTCCACTTACCATCATTTGCCATTTTAACCACTGCAGCCCTATAAGGTTCAATAACAGGACCATGAAACATGACAATTTTCATTGAATTACTGATGATTAACTTGAATAGCACACTGTAGTTTATAGATATTATGTGTTCATCTTTCAAGGTTTGACCTCACAACCAACACTGAACCAAGTTCTCAATGAAAACCCAGTAATAGCATATATTTGCTTCCACAGCAGGAAGCACATTAGAAACAAACAGAAACATAGTATTGACCTTTCAGAAGCTATTTAAGCTGCACCATGCTATCATACACTGTATGGTCAATTTCATCTTTTGGGAACAAGGGACTATATTTGGACCATATCCATCCTGTGTTTTCAACAATTACAAGATAAGCTATATGGCAAAAAAGGAGGCTTTTTTTTCCCACTGTCTCATGAGACAAGATTCACCATGTACAAAGGCAAGCTGATTCCATGAATTCAGCATGTTCTACCGGCAGCATCTTATACCACTTTTGACAAAGAAGCTAGATTTATTTTGAAATCCTTACTGCTTTGACATCAAAGCACTCTGAAGACAAACTGTATACCATTGCTAAATAGGCATCCGCATATGAAAGCATTTATTCAGATGACTTTCTTAAAAAAAAAAAAAAAGTCAACGAATCAGCATCAGAGTGAATCTACAGGTATCAAAACTGACTTATGACAAATGCTCTTCATTAATGTATTTTTCATTAGGGTTGGACAATTAATCCAAATACCCTGTATGCTGACTACCAGAGCCAAGAGAAATATACTTATACAAGCATGTACAATACAGGTGACCAAAAAAGTAGCCAAAATGTTAAAAGTAATGACAAAATACACAATTCACTAAAAATAAGCAATAACAATGTTTGCTATCATGTGAACATTTAGACTAAATGATATTCTGTTCAATAAATATCAGCAGTTTTGCTAATAAAGTTAAAATGGTAATAGTTCAGGATTACAATTTCCCAAGAATTGTTAAATGAAGTCAGTGACAATCATTTCAAGCCAAGGCTCATGCTACCCAGTACATAGCCCGGCCACAGCTATTCTTCCATACCACACACTCACACACACAGAAAAACAGAAACAATTTGCGATCATGCCGAGTGGTGATGTCACGTCACATACATCTGAGGATGTCTACAAGGTGCCAAAATGAACGGAGGAGCTGGAGAAACCCATGGCTGCTGCATGAGGGCCCTCATTTGCAGGGAGATAATCAGGGGCTCCCTACAGCCATCGGTTTGGTGGGTGCCTAACACTGCCTATGCATCGTGCCTTACCTGTCCTGCATTCTTCTACAGGAAGACTGAGCATGCATTACAGACCAGGAGTTACAAACACACCTATGCAGTAAAATAGGTGGGCAATAAAATGCCCTAAGTAAACAATCAAAGGTGTGTACTAGCTTTAAAAGTCCTTTTTTTTATTTTGGAAAAGATGCACTTTTTGAGAGAGGTGGAAGTTGGAAAAGGCTAAAATACTATGAAGTGCATTGGCAGTAGTTTTTAAGTGCCCCTCAGACCCAGAGTTAAATTAAATCTATTTCTGTTAATAGTAGCTTGCAATTAAAGGCACTAAAGTTGAAACTTACTGTCTACAACTGACTACTTAATGACTTTTTGTTTGCTATGGTTGTATTTTAAAGTCACAGAAAGTTTATATGTTACATCATCTGATATTTTAGCCTTTTATTTCATGTGACTCTCTCTTTAGGAATGGCTTGGGGAGGTGGTTTTTCATTTGTCATATGATGACATTGGTTAATTAAACCAAAATGGAGTCAATGTATGTTCTGATGAAGTTCTTAGCAGAGTAGAATGAAAGTGCTCAGCACCTGTGATTTCTTTATTTATTTGCAATACATTTCCACTGGACATGAATTTGAACTGGTTTGTGGATATCACAACAGCAGCTTTTTTTGCTTAGTTTGATTATGCTGTGAAGCATTTTTTTTTTTCATTATATTTGAAATGTACTCTGAAGGAGTGTCGATTTAGGATGGACCTCCTTCACTGTTCCAGTAGTCTATTCCCATATTTCTGACAAAGTGTCTGTCTTACCAAATCCTTCCATATCCTGGGTCTGCAAATCACACAAGATGTTCTTTTTCTAAGTCTCTGTTGTAACTTCAACTCCTGTGCAAGACAAAGTCAAAGGCCTTGGTGTAATCCATGTGGATCACATATAACCATAATTACTTCTACATGGGGTTATTAATTTTGTCCATTAACCAGTTTTGGTTGTCCTGGAGATGGTCATACTCTGCAACAAGCAACTTTTCCATTAGGATGCAGCACCTGATCCTTCAGCCATATGCTTACTAAAGCCAGGCAATTCTCTTCTATATATACCCTGTCTAGCCTGAAGTCTGACCACTTCTGCTTCATGGCATGCTATTTTGTGGACAGATTTTTCAAAGAACAGTCCATAACGGTTAGCCGGGTATGTGGAGGACACAGTCAGTGGAGGGGTTCTTGATGAACTGAACTTCCAGCTTCCTATCTGAGGATCCAGTTGTCCTGCAAAAGTATATATTTAAAATAAAATAAAAAAATAAACCAATAAACCAGGTTACACTACACCAGCAGCACTTGCAAACTTGAAACTTAAACACTAAAAACACCACTGTTCTCAGCTGTACTACTTAGAAGGAAAAAACAGAAGTCACATTTAGCACTTTTGTTCCTTTTACTTCCAGCACTTCATCAGATCTGATGAAGTTCTGGAAGTAAAAGGAACAAAAACCCTAAATGTGACTCTTGTTTTTTACTTCTAAGTACTAAAGCTGAGAACAGTGGTGTTTTTAGTGTTTAAGTTTCAATAAACCAGGTTACTTCAATAACACAAACAATTTAATAAAAATTACTAATTTCAGTGGCTTGTGTGAGTAATCACTAAATCAAAAAACCCTCCCCTTTAACTATTTAAATTTATTGGCCATCCTACTGTATTCCATAGTACCAGAATACAAAAGTGACCACCCCTTTCAACCCATCTTGCTGTTTTAAAAATAGTAACTCTCCACTAAACCTTAACTTTTTAAACAGGTAAAACTTAAGTTACCTACTTTCACGTCTACCTTCTCTAGTGCACACTGCAGTGTGCATTTTTTTTCATCTTACTTTTAAGCATCCCTTTGACTAGCACTTTCTCTAATACCTGCTGGAAAGCACTAGGAAGCCTTAAACTGATACAAGCACTCAACTCTCCTTGTTAATAAGGATAAATTAATAGTAGACACTAAACAGCCTATAATTGCAAAGTACCTTGCTAAGGTAAGGGAAAACCGCTCCTGTACTTTACAAAAAAAAAAAAAAAAAAGCAAGCATCAAACCAGGCATGTCCAAGGGTCAGCTTCCGGTGATTTCTCCTGTCCACCTGGTGAATCTGAGCATACTAGGGCAATGCAGCAATTGCCTCATGTACACAGACAACCCTCTCCTCCTACCACCCAACACTACAACCTGTGAGAGATGCACTTACATAGCCAAAATGGAAGCAAAGCTCTCTCCACCCAAGATTGTGCTAGACAGTCAAGAGAAGGTTAACACCCACACTACACCTCAAGCAACACATAGCCCTTCTAAACCCACACCACCAACACCCACATATAGCAACACTAAATCCACATATGCAGAGGCCCTTAACTGTAACCTGCCCAAGCAACAAGGACCTCTGAAGCTGAAACGCAAACAAACACCAATCACAACCAAAGTGTCACATAGTTCAAAACACCTGTGTGCCACCCAGCAACAGCCCCTAAGGCAAGACAATGTACCTAACACTTTAGTCATAGGTGACTCTATAGTCCGGCACACTGATGTCCCTCTCACCAGGTTGAACAAGGAGAAAATTACAGTCAGCTGCCTGTCAGGTGCCAGGATCCGCCACATAACACATACACTCAAGTCACTCCACAACAAGTACAAATATGACTCTGTCATTGTCCATGTTGGAGTGAATGACTTGAGATGTACCTCCCTGGACTACAGGAAAAGAGACATGGAAGAGCTCTCGGATCATGTGGCCCAGGCAGGTATGACCCTAGCCCTGAGTAGCATCCTGCCCTCACCCAGAATGATACCATAATATAAGGACAAAATGATTGACTTCAACAATTGGCTAAGCTTCTGGTGTCATTCAAAGGGGATCCAGTATCTGTCTGCCTAGGACGACATGATTGACAGACCACGATGCTTTGCCAGAGATGATCTGCACCTGTCACCTCTGGGATTCAGGTTACTGGCTAAGGCTCTTGCCACCCCTATAGTGCCTTTTTTAGGCAAAGTTCAAAGAACAAAACCACCACCGTAACAGGTACAAGCATGCAAAATCTGAAGGTAATGCTACTCAATGCTAGAAGTCTAAACCTCAAAATGCACTCTCTCGAGGCACTCCTAAAAATGGAGAACATCGATATCTGTGCAGTAACTGAGACCTGGTTCAAGGCTCCAGAGAGCACCCCTGCAATACCAGGCTACAACTCTTACCACACTTTTCGGCCACCAAAGCAGGACCGAAACACTACAGGTGGAGGAGTGTCAATATTAACCAAGGATATTCACACCACCAAGCTAGTTACCCAACACAATGCATCTGAAATTCTCCAGATGCAACTAACACTAGGTAAGACTGCAATCCAAATTGTAGCTTGCTACAGATCCCCCACCATACCCCAAGATTCTCACTACACCTTTCTAAACATACTGGAAAATATTAAGATAGAACCAAATACCCTAATACTGGGTGATTTTAACTACCCTGCCATTAACTGGGAAAGCTACTCATGTACCAACACCTTTGCCCAACGGTTCTTGGAATTCATAAATTCCAATGCCCTGGATCAACTAATCCATAGTCCTACCAGGGGCTCCAATATCCTAGACCTGGTCATTACCAACATGGGAAATTGATGCTCCACACTTATGGTCACCCCCTCGTTAGTCACGTCTGACCATAAGCTAATCACCCTTAACATCCACATCCCACCCCCACCCCCAGTAAGGAAACCTCCATAAAAAACTTCTCCAAAGCCAACTTCATGCTACTCAAGTCAGAAGTGACAAACTTCATGACACCCATGCAGACGGGAGCTGAAAGTTCAACTTCTGAATCCTACACTAAGGCACTGTACGAGCACATCCACTCATGCATGAATCGTGCCATCCCAAATAGAACCAAGATGCTCTCATCCAAAAAAAGAAGCCAATCTGGTGGTCCCCTGCCATAAACAAACTTTACAACAAAAGTAAGAAACTGTTGCTGAAAAGAGGAAAATCCCAGGATGCAAAAAACTTCCTTACCAGCCTCAGTAAGAAACTGAGATGCCTCATAAAATCCTCCACAGCTAGATACAAAAATAAAATTGCCAAAGATTCCAAAGACAACAACAAGGCATTCTATAACTATGTCAAGAATCTAAATGGCAATGCTCAGATCTGCTCTGAGCTAAAACAGAATGGCATTAAATATACTGATCCCAAGGATATTGCGAATATCCTGGTAGATCGATTCAGTGCCAACTTCACCCCCTAAATGGCCCATCTCAATACCGGAAGATTGCCAAATTCCGGTAATAACGGCCACACAGGTAAAAAACGCACTCTCCAAAGCTAAGAATACAGCATCCATGGGACCAGATGACATCCCAGGCTGTGTACTACATGAACTACAACATGAACTGGCACCTCACCTAAGTGTCATGTTTAATCATAGCCTCACCTCAGGTTTCGTGCCCACTGAGTGGCGCGCAGCTACAGTTATCCCACTCCACAAGGGGGGATCCACCTTGGATCCAGGAAATTACTGTCCCGTCAGTCTGATAAGCCTTATCTGCAAGGCCATGGAGCGTATTATCATGGAACGTATAAACAAAGACATTGGCAACCTTCAAACACTGGTCCCCCACCCAGTTTGGGAACGTGAGGGGCTGATCTTGTCTCCTGAACTTGACTGACTTCTTCGAATCAGTCTCCAGAGCCATGGACAAGGGTAAGGTGGTCCACACAGCCTATCTAGACCTTGCCAAGGCCTTTGACACCATCCCCCACTCTGGAATCATAGATAAACTTACTAAGCTGGACATTAATCCCTACATCACCCAATGGGTTGCTAACTGGCTTACTGATAGAACCCACACTGTAAAAGTAGCCGACTCCAAATCCAGCACCAGACAAGTGACAAGTGGAGTACCTCAGGGTTCAGTCTTGGGACCGCTCTTGTTTGGCATCTACTTCTCTGAAGTACAGGCCAACACTAAGGGACTCTGGATAACAAAGTTTGCAGATGACTGCAAACTGGGAGCCATTATTGAATCCCCAAATGATGTGGATACTCTACAAAAGGGCCTTACAGAAACAGATGCTTGGTGCCAGTGCCATGGGCTCAAGCTCAATGCCAAGAAATGTATAGTTATCCCCTTTGGGAAAAAACATGTATCCGTGGATTACCATATAGATGGCAGTACACTAAACACCGAAAGTTTGATAAGAGACTTAGGGACACAGGTGGACAGTGGTCTCACCTTCGATAACCACATCGCCACAACAGTCAGGAAATCCTTCTATGTGGCACACCTCATCACTAAGGGCTTTTCATCCAGAAAAAAGGAGGTCATTATCCCACTGTACTCATCGCTCATTAGACCCATTATAGAATACAATGCCCCGTTTGGTATGCACCTCTCAAGACATCTGCAATAACTGGAAAGGCCACAGAAATACCTCACTAAAAGAATCACAGGCTTAAAGCAGATGCCCTACGCTGACCACCTTAAAAAACTCCAGCTATACTCTGTCGCATATCGTCTACTCAGAGGCGATCTTTGCTTAACATACAAGGCCATGTCAAACCCAGAGCTGTTGGACATGCTACACTTAAAGAAATCCCAATCCCTCAGAGCCACATGCTCCAGGGATCTAAACCTTGTTGTCACAATAAACAAAACATGCTAGAGGGATAGGTTCCTGACCCAGAGACTCCCCAGACTCTGGAACAGATTGCCCATACATGTCAAGCAGAGTGCCTCTTTGGTCCTCTTCAAAAGGAACCTTGACGATTGGATGGCAGAAAAGAAATTCACCCCGGGGATCACGTCAGTCGCCCTGCTAGACAGGGGTCCAGGGAAGTAAATAGTGTGGGAAGAAATAGCCAGGGAATTGTTATGGCTAGGCTTGTATAGGCCCTAGGGCTGATAGCCTAGTACCAACCTATGAACCTATTACAGTTAGTGCTGTTGTCTATAAACAATAGCCTTTTTCAGACTGTGCATCTTTGCAGGAGTCCATTTCACCAAACCACTGCTCCTGCCCTAGGTTTTCTACTTTCTCATGAAAAAGTGCTAAAGAAACCCAGTTTGTCTACTTCCAAGCATGACAGACCAGCATGCTTAGCCTTATGCATGATTCATGTTCTCTATTAATTCTATAATCTCACAGTTTAACTGGTGAAAGCTTAGGATTACATCACTGGCTTCTTTTATGCATCTGTGAAACATCCCTTCAGATGACAGATTTGGTGGACTGTTTTTGTACACTAAAATGTGACTGTTTTCTATAGCTATATCTTCCCATCTATTACTTATAGTTCAGAAATATTAAGTAATATTCGTGGTACCGATCTGTGACCTACCTAGTACATTAGTTTTAATGTTAAGTATAGAAGATCTCAGCCACCAGATGAACACAAAAAACACAAAGGGCATAGCAACATTAATTTAAAATGGGTGGCAAAAGCCAAACACACTCTGGCTAGGCTTATAAATGCCCTAGGGCAGATAGCCTAGTATGAACCTATGAAAAACATACAGAAATAACTGTTCCCCCCACTCTATGTAGCCTTCCTTTCCAAGACAAAGCATTAGTTCAAAACCTTGGTTTCTCATTCCAACCCCAACAAGCTCCTTTCAGATACCTGCCATGTTGGCCGGTAGTTTTGTTTCAGATACCTGCCATGTTGGCCAGTAGTTTTGTTTCAGATACCTGCCATGTTGGCCAGTAGTTTTGTTTCAGATACCTGCCATGTTGGCCAGTAGTTTTGTTTCAGATACCTGCCATGTTGCCAGTAGTTTTGTTTCAGATACCTGCCATGTTGGCCAGTAGTTTTGTTTCAGATACCTGCCATGTTGCCAGTAGTTTTGTTTCAGATACCTGCCATGTTGGCCAGTAGTTTTGTTTCAGATACCTGCCATGTTGCCAGTAGTTTTGTTTCAGATACCTGCCATGTTGGCCAGTAGTTTTGTTTCAGATACCTGCCATGGTGGCCAGTAGTTTTGTTTCAGATACCTGCCATGTTGGCCAGTAGTTTTGTTTCAGATACCTGCCATGTTGGCCAGTAGTTTTGTTTCAGATACCTGCCATGTTGGCCAGTAGTTTTGTTTCAGATACCTGCCATGTTGGCCAGTAGTTTTGTTTCAGATACCTGCCATGGTGGCCAGTAGTTTTGTTTCAGATACCTGCCATGTTGGCCAGTAGTTTTGTTTCAGATACCTGCCATGTTGGCCGGTAGTTTTGTTTCAGATACCTGCCATGTTGGCCAGTAGTTTTGTTTCAGATACCTGCCATGGTGGCCAGTAGTTTTGTTTCAGATGCCTGCCATGGTGGCCAGTAGTTTTGTTTCAGATACCTGCCATGTTGGCCAGTAGTTTTGTTTCAGATACCTGCCATGGTGGCCAGTAGTTTTGTTTCAGATACCTGCCATGGTGGCCAGTAGTTTTGTTTCAGATACCTGCCATGTTGGCCAGTAGTTTTGTTTCGGATACCTGTCAGGCTGGTTTACCTGACTTAGTCTGCACCACTCTTCTTTCTTATTGCTGCATCCAGCAATGCTATATATCAAAAGCCCCCAAAACAAAGCATTTGCTTCACTTCTTAACTTCTTCTGTGATCTCCCTTTCATCTCATACCTCTCCTCCTACACTGTCCCTCTGGCCTCCTTGCATTGGACCTCCTCTTCCTATCCACCTTTTGTGTTCTCTGTCACTTATTACAGCTGATGCCCTAATATCCCTATGTAGCTAAACTAATAGCTGCATTGACCTTCTTCCTGTACACCATTTTGGGTCTTTCCAGAAATCTTGTCTGCAGCATCATTGTGCTCTCCATCCCTACACTAACTTGTGAGCCCCTGTATCCTCTAAGTAATTCTCTCCATCCCTGCACTAACTTGTGAGCCCCTATATCCCCAAGTAATTCTCTCTATCCCTGCACTAACTTGTGAGCCCCTGTATCCCCTAAGTAATTCTCTCCATCCCTACACTAACTTGTGAGCATCTGTATCCCCTAAGTAATTCTCTCCATCCCTACACTACACTGTGAGCCCCTGTATCCCCTAAGTAATTCTCTCCATCCCTACACTACACTGTGAGCCCCTGTATCTCCTAAGTAATTCTCTCCATCCCTGCACTAACTTGTGAGCCCCTGTATCTCCTAAGTAATTCTCTCCATCCCTACACTAACTTGTGAGCCCCTGTATCCCCTAAGTAATTCTCTCCATCCCTACACTACACTGTGAGCCCCTGTATCCCCTAAGTAATTCTCTCCACCTGTACACTAACATGTGAGACCCTGTATCCCCTAAGTAATTCTCTCCATCCCTACACTACACTGTGAGCCCCTGTATCCCCTAAGTAATTATTTCAATCCCTGCACTAACTTGTGAGCTCCTGTATCTCCTAAGTAATTCTCTCCATCCCTACACTAACTTGTGAGCCCCTGTATCCCCTAAGTAATTCTCTCCATCTCTGCACTGCACTACACTGTGAGCCCCTGTATCCCCTAAGTAATTCTCTCCACCTGTACACTAACTTGTGAGCCCCTGTATCCCCTAAGTAATTCTCTTCATCCCTGCACTAACTTGTGATCCCTGTATTCCTAAATAATCCTCTCCACCCCTACACTACACTGTGAGCCCCTGTATCCCCTAAGTAATTCTCTCTATCCCTACACTAACTTGTGAGCCCCTGTACACCTAAGTAATTTGTTTTTCTGTGAAGTTAGTAGGAGTTAATCTCCAAAAATTCCACTGCATAATTAAATTAACATTTTTATCAATACCACCACTCAAAACCAGACAGAAGTAACATCACGCTTGGTTGGCAGCATTTTCCACTACACATCCCTGCCTTCTCCACCCTGCTTTATTTATGGCTGCATCTACATTTGTATCCTTGCATTTTTCTTGTCAATATTGTGCCAGCTGCCTGAATCCTTCATGGTCCAAGATGTTAATTGAATTCCACTCCTCAGACAAGAGCATGGCATTGGAGCACTTATACCATGGGAAGGCTTTGGATCACCAAGCCACCACCACATTGGGAGGATGGCCTAATGGTTAAGGTGTTTGCCTTACAAACACAAGGTACAGGGTTTGAATCTCACAGGGGATAACTGGCTAGGCTTAAAATGTCTCGCAAGGGCAATTAGCCTAGTACTAACCTATGGCCATGACCACTAGCTAAGCGACAGTCTTTATTATCAAATATACGTACATGAATGTGCAGGAGAAAGGCACTGTGATTCCCCACAGTGACAGAAGTAACTCCACCCACCCACACACACTCAATATGGTTAGGCTATAAAAAACACCCTAATTGCCAGGGTGCCTGTGTGGGCACACTCAGCCTTTGCAGGTGCCTATGTGCAACCTGTATAGATATCTGTCACCTACACACTGTATTGCACTGAAGTAATTTCTGATTACAGCACAGTGAACACACAGAGTCACATTAAGAAAAGGAATCTTAAGCTGAAACAGGAGAAAATGCACCAAAAAATTTATTTTTGGCTCATTACTTAAGCAGTATAAGACAGCATGGCAGGCATGCTATATAGTCAGCTAAACAGGTTGTTCAGGGACCCAAATTATTTTTAAGTGAATTTCAAGTCTAGCTATAAAACACAGAATCCTTCCTCAGTATCAGTGTCTTATAACTCACTAACATTGTATACGTTCCTATTACTGCTGACAATGTTTCACAAGGTATAACTCCTACTGTAACTTACAAAACATACGTATAAACACAATGTACCTCAAATAAGCCCACAAAGCAAAACTGGAATTACTTACATTTTGGAGTATTTTGACATAATAAGTCAAATACTAATCAAGATTTTTCCACAAGAAAATTGTAGGTATATTACTGAAATGTAAAGTGTCACACAGCATTGGTTAACAAGATAGAAAGACTAGTTTTGCTTTCTTTTCTTGCTTAGATGAACTGGGGAAGGATACATACAATGTATCTGTTATACTCAAACAAGATGTGCGAACTGGGGAAGTATACATACAATGTATCTGTTATACTCAAACAAGCTGTGTGAACTGGGGAAGTATACATACAATGTTTCTGTTAAACAAGCTGTGCGAACTGGGGAAGTATACATACAATGTATCTGTTATTCTCAAACAAGCTGTGCAAACTGGGGAAGTATACATACAATGTATCTGTTATACTCAAACAAGCTGTGCGAACTGGGGAAGTATACATACAATGTATCTGTTATTCTCAAACAAGCTGTGCGAACTGGGGAAGTATACATACAATGTATCTGTTATACTCAAACAAGCTGTGCGAACTGGGGAAGTATACATACAATGTATCTGTTATACTCAAACAAGCTGTGCACAGGGTGTCACCCCAGTAATCATATAATCTCACCTGTGGGGGTTAAACTCTTTTTTTCCCTTCATTATTTTAGCCTGCAGAAATGGGAAAAGACTTGTGCTTTATGTGCAGAAAAAAATCCAGATCAAACCCTCCACAACACTACTACTACACTAGCAAAGCATGAACTACTGCCACAAGTCTGAAAGATAAAATATTTAGTCTATGAAGAAAAGTAAATGTACAGGAGAGAGACTGGACCAATATTACACAATGGAATAAGTTAGCAGGAGCTGTGAAAGAGAAAGTAACGTAACATTTGCAGGTTAATGAAAAAAAACCTTCAGAGGAAAACCCATTGGGGAAAAAATGCACCGATGTTCCATAGAGAATGTTCCCAGCTTTAAGGAATGACCAACCACAGGGCTTTCTGAGTGCAGTGTAGGAGTTAAAGATGAACTGAAGTTAGAAGGGCTTCTCACTGACTGACTAATGATACCTGATTGGATATTTTTGAAACAAAAAAAAATGTTGAAGTAGTGGTATTTATAGTTTTTGGTGATTCTAGTGGGAGGAAGGCTCCAATCTGACAGCTTTTGTTAAATTCCTTTATTTCAGCCTTACTCTGCATCACGAGACTCCCACCTCCAGCTTAAACACAGACACAAAGTAATATTTGACAGGCTTCTGGTTTTGCTCAGCTGTGCAGTTTGACAGGAATAAGAACTAATGAATTTCTCTGCAATAGAGATGAAATCAGCTCGTCAGAATAAGTAATTTCTGAAACGGGGAAAATACAATGATTTAACTGCTTGCAGCTGTTACCTAACAAAAGTGGTTACCCTTCATTTGTGGGGAGCACTGTGTTACCAATTTTAGTATTCTTTTTGCTGTTTGAGGGTGTTTGTGGCAAAAGTCCCATTAAATAAATTATGATCTTCGGGTGAACATAATGACAAAAGGTGGCAAAAAAGATCGAAACTATGACAGCCCCAAATATGTTTAAGGGATCTATTAGCAAAATGGAAATGTTATCAAATATCAGGGCAAGGTATCTAGCTTGATAGTGAAAGAGTCATTTAAGTTCATAGATTCATAGGCAGAGTCATTTAAGTTCACTGTTTAGTTGCAAACTATAAGCAGTTTAATTCAATCATAGTTGCAGGGAATACGGATCAAGCCTCTACTGGTTGAAAAGGTACAGAAAATCCTAAATATGAATGCCACTGGATAGCTGTTGAAGTGCATAAGAATATAGCAGGAAAAATGAACCAGGTGGTGACAAAACATGGTCCATTCTATCGCTGTGTACCAGAAATCATTTGTGAGGGACTCTCAAACATGTGAGCAAGATATTGCAGCAGAAACAAAGAAAATCTGCACTGCTGGCAAGACCACCAGCATAGGATAGGATCGCTGCAGCACACTGCCACTACTACAAAGAAAGAAAGAAAAAACAATTGTGTAGACATATGTGACCACAAAGGTTTTTCTGCTTCACCCAGCTATAAAGAAATGCGGATTCATTAAAATCTGCAATCAACAGACTCAAACTTACATGAAGAATGTGTAAGTTGTGCGACTCGCAGAAAATGTGGTAAAGATAACATCTATGGAATTATCCGTAGAACTGGAAAGAGATCACTCTGTTACTTCCTAAGTAGAAAAATGATTGCATGGGAAGAAGTGTGACAGCAGCAGTGTTCCCTAGCACCTACTTTAGAAGCTCCTTTACCTGTACCGTTGTTTAGCCATGGCACATCCTCATTAGCACTCCTGCCTTGTACTCTGCGTAGAAGCCTCCATTACTGTAAGGGAATGCAAAGCATTTCTTGGGCCTCAAAAGTTACTACCAGCACTAGCATACCTCTCAACTGTCCAGACTTTTGCAGAATGTCCAGATTTTTACCACAGATTTTTGGTCTGTTCCTCATAAAATATTCACTTTTTTTTCTGACAAATCACTGAGGATTAAAGTGACAAAACTGATAGACATTTTAGTGCCAAACTTTAAATCCTTCAGAAAATACATGCTGGCACAAAACGTGTTATTAGAGCAACTTTTTAAGTGTACAAGAGCAATACTTAAAATCTGTCCCTGGTTTTGGGCCTTTGACCCCCCCCCCAACATTATATTTGACTTTGTCCAGATCTTTTGAGCCAAGAATTTGACAGTTATGAGCACTGCACATACTGTTTCTGATATAAATAAGACCAAAAGTGAAAAAGTCAGAATAAGTAATTTCTGAAACAGGGAAAATACAATGATTTAACTGCTTGCAGCTGTTATCTAACAAAAGTGGTTACCCTTCATTTGTGGGGAGCACTGTGTTACCAATTATAGTATTCTTTTTGCTGTTTGAGGGTGTTTGTGGCAAAAGTCCCATTAAATAAATTATGACCTTCGGGTGAACATAATGACAAAAGGTGGCAAAAAAGATTGAAACTATGACAGCCCCAAATATGTTTAAGGGATCTATTAGAAACATGGAAATGTTCTCAAATAGCAGGGCAAGGGTATATCTAGCTTGATAGTGAAAGAGTCATTTAAGTTCATTGTTTAATTGCAAACTATAAGCAGTTTAATTCAATCATAGTTGCAGGCAATACAGATCAAGCCTCTACTGGTTGAAAAGGTACAGAAACTCCTAAATATGGATGCCACTGGATAGCTGTTGAAGTGTATAAGAATGACATTTCTGGCAAATCACTGAGGATTAAAGTGACAAAACTGATAGACATTTTAGTGCCAAACTTTAAATCCTTCAGAAAATACATGCTGGCACAAAACTTGTTATTAGAGCAACTTTTTAAGTGTACAAGAGCAATATTTAAAATCTGTCCCTGGTTTTGGGCCTTTGACCCACCCCCAACATTATATTTGGCTTTGTCCAGCTCTCTCGAGTCAAGAGTTTGACAGTTATGAGCACTGCACATACTGTTTCTGATATAAATAAGACCAAATGTGAAAAGTGATAACCAAATCAGAGGTACGTAAATATGTAAAAATCTTATTACTTCAGATATGCAACAATGTAGTTTTGTCAAAGATATTGCATCTACTTAATTTAATAAACTTCCCTGGCAGCAATGTCAGTAATGCTGTAGGTAGCAGCCATGCAGTTCGTGTAGTATTCCTAGATCCAGCCAAGGTCTTGGGGACTATTTTCCATGCTGGAACTGCAAGCTTAAAAAGACTGAATGTAAACAATTATGTTGCAAGATACGTATCAACCTGGATAACAGGACCTGTGAAGATCAAGTAGAAGATACTACCTCAGAAAGCAAAACAGGGCCAAGATGCACTCCCAGAATTCAGTACCACCTCAGAAAGCAAAACAGGGCCAAGAAACACTCCCCAGGATTCAGTGCCACCTCAGAAAGCAAAACAGGGCCAAGAAGCACTCCCCAGGATTCAGTGCCACCTCAGAAAGCAAAACAGGGCCAAGAAGCACTCCCCAGGATTCAGTACCACCCCAGAAAGAAAAACAGGGCCAAGATGCAATCCCCAGGATTCAGTACCACCTCAGAAAGCAAAACAGGGCCAAGAAACACTCCCCAGGATTCAGTGCCACCCCAGAAAGCAAAACAGGGCCAAGATGCACTCCCCAGGATTCAGTGCCACCTCAGAAAGCAAAACAGGGCCAAGAAGCACTCCCCAGGATTCAGTGCCACCTCAGAAAGCAAAACAGGGCCAAGAAACACTCCCCAGGATTCAGTGCCACCTCAGAAAGCAAAACAGGGCCAAGAAGCACTCCCCAGGATTCAGTACAGAGTTCCCTTCTTTCAAAATTTACTTCTTAGGTGTCTAAACCACTAATCTAGACAGATGGATAACTAAATTTGCCAGGGACTGCAACCCTGGTGGTGTCACTCATTCCACATTTGACAGTATGTTGCTACAGCAGGGGCCCAAATCATACAAATCTAAAGTGCCTTAGAAAGGAGTTTAATTTAAATGCAAATGACTGTAGTGCTGTCACCTTTGGCAAACAAATCTCAACATCCACAACATATCACCTCCTCTTTAGATTGATACTGTCCTCAATAATCTAAGCACCCTCAGACAACTCCTTAATCTTAGAGCACCATTGCAGGAAAGTAGTCATGAAATCCTTCCATTTATCCCAGTTAATAACTAAAGATATGAGATGCAGTCAGAAGTAGTTATCATTGCTATATACTCTGCCCTGATCAGACTTATTTTGCAACATAATTCGCCTTCAAGTACAAATTTAGCCAAACACATCATATAGCTAAAAAGACCCAAGAAGTCGCCAACTAAAAAGACCAACAAAGTAAAGATCCTATTTTAGGAATATCACCATTTTATGAAGGACAGGTTTGAAGTTCTAACCATATACGCCATCTCCTACAGACTCCTGTGCAGTGATTTATGCCCAATATTCTGTGCTAAGTACCCAGCCTTCATTCATCCCACAAGCACTGAAACAAAGTCATGAATAAATTAAATACTTTCATCTCTACCAACAAATAATACTTCTAGAGGGAGACATTTATTACTCTAGACCCCAGCTGTTGGAATAATCTCGCCATATAAATCAGAGTGATAACCTTACCTCCTTAAAGGCAAACCTTCACTGCTAGATGGCAACTATAAATTAATCACACACCTAAATTGTTTTGCCCTCCTGGAGATCCTTGTTTTCTCCATCTTTAGCCAAACTGTTGTATCTTTGGGGGTTTCTAACACCAGTCCTTGGTCTTTGTTGGATGCATCCGCTCTTACGAATGTGCCTGGCAGTTGCTTCCCATCTTTTCTTCAAGCTTGCACAGAGTTGTAACCACAGGTGTATATATTTGCTCATTCTCCTGCCCACACAATGATAAGGTGATGCATCAGAAGAGGAATACCTTCTTCCCATGGGCCCCACAAATATTTAAAGTGGGGAGAATCATTCCCGGTTATCATATCACATGTTAAATTGGGAGCTACAACAGCAGAATAAACTACCTTCCCAAAATACAGGGTGTATTTTTGCTTGTGTAATGGGATACTGTTTCCTATCTTATGCAGACTACATCGATTGCATTTTTAACAAGGGTAATATTTTTGCACACTTAATGTGGCTTTGCAACTGAGACTGCACTGCCTAAACTTAAGTCCCCACAGCTACCTGCCATAAATTAAGACATCAACCTGCCATAAATTAAGACATCAAGTTAATAGCATTTACAGTAGTAAAGTATCAGAAGGCTGAATCAACTATTCTTATAGAAATTTATAACATCATTTCACTGGTTACGCAGGTGTTGTTACCATTATCTAACGGCAGCAGGAGCAATCGGTCTCAAAATAATAATTAGCAGTCCTAGTTATATACGTTACTGATACATGTAACTCGGCATGAATTGTAGGAGGAATTAGTTCTGGGCACATTGTGGCTGCATCGGTCTCAAAATAATAATTAGCAGTCCTATTTATATACGTTACTGATGCATGTAACTCGCTATGAATTGTAGGAGGAATTAGTTCTGGGCACATTGTGGCTGCATCGGTCTCAAAAAAATAATTAGCAGTCCTATTTATATACGTTACTGATGCATGTAACTCGCTATGAATTGTAGGAGGAATTAGTTCTGGGCACATTGTGGCTGCATCGGTCTCAAAAAAATAATTAGCAGTCCTATTTATATACGTTACTGATGCATGCAACTCGGCATGAATTGTAGGAGGAATTAGTTCTGGGCACATTGTGGGTGCTGTGAAGGGCAATTGTAATTTCATTAACTGTAATCATACTTTGACTTAGGAATGGGGTCCATTCCCGTCATGATATTTGAAACCCAAAAGTCTTGTAAAACAAACCAGGAGAAAGGTATTATTAGGACAAAGTCCAGCTATTGTTAGAGGTTTTGAAAAGGTGAATAATATTCCATTCACATGTAGAGATAGATATACGTGTGAATCTAAAGGAGTAATATACATTTTGAGTTGTCCATGTAATATGTTTTATGTGGCAGAAACTAAAAGAATGTTCTGTACAAGATTTATGCAACATATTAGGGATATAAAACAACTACAAACAGGAAAAGGTGATTGCTGCTCATTTTATGTCGATGCACAATAGTGACTTTTCACTACTGAAAGGAAGTGTTTTAGAAAAAAATTATTGTTTTTATATTAGTGATGATGTTTTGAAAAAGAAACTTTTATATAAAGAATGTAGTTGTATTCTGAAATGTAATACATTGGTTCCTATAGGTTTTAATAGTGAACTAAATTGGAGAAGTGTACTTTAAGATAATTGTGTTCTAATAAATTAATTGTGTTAGTTAGTGTTTGTGATGAGTATAAATGAAATTCTTATGGTGAATGTGTTATTCCAAGGTGTTTTTCACGGAGGTGCTAGAATAAAGAAAGGATTCTTACTA
This sequence comes from Protopterus annectens, assembly GCF_019279795.1. Classification (NCBI taxonomy): domain Eukaryota; kingdom Metazoa; phylum Chordata; order Ceratodontiformes; family Protopteridae; genus Protopterus; species Protopterus annectens. Next base: position 117,525,843 of record NC_056743.1, read on the forward strand.
AGCGGTTTGTGTTCCTTTCATTTTGTGGTTGTATATCAGTCTAGTAACAGTCTAAGAATCTATGTATCTAGGTCTCTGTAACTACATAGCTGCAAATGTATTTGAGTTGCAGGACAGCCTACAGTTCTGCCATCTTTCTGTTTGGACTCCTATCATTGAGTAGTGTCATCATGATGGTGCCCAACTCTGGGTGCGAGGTTTCCATACAGAAATTTTCATTAGGGAGACTCTGCCTAAAAAAAGTCACTGTGGACAGCAAAGGCTTTAGTCATTATGCAGCAGCCATGGTAAGAGTATACACCATCCCTAGCAAAACAATAATTCTTATATAGTCTCATCCCAAGCTGACACATATTGTATTCTCTTAGAATGATCCGAACTGGTTATCCAATTTTGTCCTGGGGATCTAGGCATCATTCTTGAAGAAGGATAAATACTCCTTAAGACAAGTGCCATTTCTGCCTCTAACACATGCAAAGTAAGTTCTATCAAGCTTCTATGCATATCTTTCTGGGTGGAGTGCCTCTGGTCATTCAATCCCACATGGGTCACCACTAGGCTGTAGTTATGTCTAGCTGGCTTAAAGGACCTTAGTAATCTTACAATATCATGGATCATGCACAGCACAAGCAGTTTACAGTCACCCTGTTCTTGTCCAGTCTTTGGATTGTGGAGTCTATAAGCCTAACTGTAGAACCACCAATTACTAAAACATTTCTATCTGTGGAAGCAAGGTTAGTGGGTCTTACAGGCTTAAGCCTGCTTTCCTGGTGGTTGTGGAGAAGGGGCAAGTGTCCTGTGTGCTAGAGCTGATATCTGTTAAAACATGTTCTAAGGGATTTTGACAATTTATTTCTTTGCAGACTCAGCATACGTTATGCACTTAGTGGTGTGCTGTGACTGATGTGGTAATGTGGATATATTATGATAACCATCAGTGGGATGATACAAGAGGTTTGCCCTCATCTTTCTTAAATATTTCCATCTCTTGAAGGTTGTACTATCAATTGGTAGAGGCAGCAAACTCTCAGCAAGAATAGAACAGGTGCTATAATGTCTTAGGATTATAGAAAGTTACTAGGCTATTGTCCCTGAGGTCCTTATAAGCCTAGCCAAGAGTTTAGCCCATGCAGAGACAAATCAGCACCCAATGCCCATGTCCAGCAGGGACACGGGTGGAATCCCAGGGATCTATTTTCTATTTCCCATCCAGTTATCCAGATTGCACTTAAAAAGGGGTAAAGAGATACTCTGCTTGACGTGGAGAGGGAGTCTATTCCATAGATGGGTGAGTCTCTAAGACAGAAATCTATCCTGCCAGCAAGTCCTATTGATGTGATAGACCAGGCTGAGGCCGCATGTGCAGGTTACTCGAGTGGACCTTGACTTGCGGATATGCAGCAGTCCCATCAAGACAGGGTCCGAGATCACCTTGCATGCCAGACAGAGGTCAATTCTGAGGAGTCTGTATGAAACAGAGTAGAGGGACAGGGCTTTTAGCCTATCTATGTATGGTAGATTTTTGAGGCCCTGGATCTCCTGGTGAGGAACTTCTGTGGTCTCTCCAGCTGCTGCATGTGCTTTGCGAGATACATGCTGAATGGGGTGTTGTACTCAATAATGGGCCTTATAAGGGAAGAATACAGGGATGTTATGACCTCCTTTTCCCTGGATGAGATACCCTTACTTATGAGGTGGGCCATGTAGAAAGCATTCCATACAATGGAAGAAACATGGTGGTCAAAAGTCAGGCTGCTATCAATCTGGGTGCCCAGATCCCTCATGACTGAATGTGTGCTTAGAACGTTGTTATTAATGTGATAATTTGTGGGACATCTCTCTCCCCAAATGGGATGATGATGCATTTTTTTTGTCTTACAACATCAGATTCAATCAGGCTGACCAGGCAGGCCATAGTTGGGTTGAGAGCAGGCTGTTCAGTCATACTGCCAGTGAGCAGTGAACTATGGCTGGCTGTAGTACTCAAGGTTAGAGAGAGACTACTATTAAAGACCCTGAAGATTTAAGAGTGAAATATTATGGGTTGTACTCTGAATTTAGGTTAGATAGTAGATAATATGGCAGTACTTAGTGAAAAGACAGATTGACATTAGCCAAGAAAGAGGAGGTGCTACTAGTACTGGGTAACTACAGTAAACTAGGAATCAATGTCCCTTTGGCCCTTCTCTCAAAAGAAGCAAAAAACAGTAGCGATAATCACAAAGAGATTGGTGAAAACCAGAAGAAAGACTCTTTGGTGATCAAAGTTTTATCCCAGATGTTATAGTGGTCTTTAGCCTTATTGTAACCTTCTCCTGATAGATACCCTGGAGATTGCATACTGCAGCTCAGTACAAAACTAAACAGCACTAAATACTTTAATATGCACCAATAAGATGAAACCGCTTAGTTTAGTATTTTAGTGTACCTTTTGCTTTTCGATTAAAGTGTTTGGTTTTAAGGCTCATTTTCCTTTTATGGAAAAAATATAAGACATCTAAAAACAAGAGCAATTACAGTTTTAATATCTGAAAAAAAATCACTTTATTGTAGGACTAAACTGAATACATTTTTGCCACTATCTCCCCATGACCATCAGGCCTCTACCCTCTCCTAAACCCAGAAATTGTAGGACACCAGGAAAGGAAGGCAAGTGCTGAGATGGCATGTGAATTACTTCTATCCTCTAGGGGGGATTGGCAGATTTTTTGCATGTCCCTAATAACCTCCTAACTAAAGTGCACCAACACTACCCAACTACATTAAACCCAGCGTGAACTATCCGTTTCTACAACGTCATTATTCCATTTAGGTTTCACATGCACGTCATGGTAAACACATGGTTACCAGTGTCTCTAGTTTACAGTGCTGCACCCTTTGGCCTTCCCATGTGTGGAGTGCTTATGGGAAAACTCTGCCTAGAGTCTCCCTCTTGAAGGGGGAACAAGCATCAGCCATTCACTCCAACCTTTTCAGTTAATTCTTTCAGATAGAGCTAGTAATTACACCCAGATCATCCACGGCTTAGTAAAGTCAGAAACTTCTATGTCATGGCATTAGCAAAGAGACAAAATGTTGACAATTATGAGAGCCTGATGCTAAATTCACAGATCTGCACAAAAGGTAGCTAACATTTGACAACTGTCCATATTTTGCAGACATTTTAAACATTCTCAGCTAATGGTACCTGCTTTCTAACTTACACCAGTAACCCTGTATATTTCAGTCTTTGAAGATAACTGTGTTTGCTTACCCATGTGGTACATGATTCATGTGCAATACTATTACATGAACCTTGCTGCTAGATGTGTGTTTTTAATATCTTAAGTGTGTGTTTTTAGGAATATATGTAGCTATTTACTTGAGCATAGAGTTGATTTATAAGATGGTGGTAGTATTATTATTATATGTTGTTTTAAATTATGTCTTTCTATGTATGCAATTTCTTTTTTGTCTGTCCCATAAGCTGATTGCACGGAATCTCATTGACTTTGATAACTGGAATTATTCTACTTCATGAGGATTGAAATGGGTAACACCACTGGCAAAGTTCTTCTACTGACAGCCCTTGTATAATGTGAAATTTGGCCCAGAATACTAGGGAATTACTATTTATTTGTTTTTGTTGACTGGGAAAGTCTGACTGCGCAAAGCCCATTTTCAGTAGAGGCCCGGGGAGAAAAGCTCTGCCACAGTACATTTATATTAACAGGTGAATTTAATCAGTTACATTTTGCAGAAAAAAAATCATAGTTACAAGTATATATAGTAAATTATACTTTTAAAAAATACGTACAAGTGTATATAGTTCTGGTAGCAGTAAATTCTTGCAAGAAGTAAATGGATTTATACTTTAAAGCAGAAAACATAGCATAGGGTACATCTTGGTAAGCACTGCAAGGGGGTTCAAACATTTTGAGAAATAGCGAGTTTAGTGATAGAAGAGATAAGAAGTTAGATTTTGGTGAAGTGAGAAAAGAAAGAGAGAGAGACAGAGAGATAGTGAGAGACAGAGAAACAGAGATTTAATGTATTCTGGAATAGTGTTTCATATTTTTAAAATGTAGCGGGAGTAAAATGAGTCGCGGACTAAGTTATTAGACTTAGTTGTTTTTAATAAGGGCATGTTGACACAGCAGAGGGCCATTGCAGGTGAGTAAGGCAGTAACATATTTTTAGGGTGAAGCATTATCTAGGTAGCAAATTAGTTTATATGCAGATACTACATGTGAATGTTTTAGGATACTGCTTAGTTTGAGTCAGTTAAGTTGTCTCAAGGCTTAACATTGGTGCGATCTCCGATTTGAGTGAGTGGCAAATTTAACAAGTTTAGTATAGCAAGAGGCTAGTTTGGATTTAAGAGTGATATTTAGGTTAGGAGGGCTGGGAGTAAGGAGTTTGAGGCTAATGGCTGCCGTGCCGTCTCAGAAAATACTGTTTGGCTCTACAGAGGGAGCCCAGTTTCTGATTAGTGTTTTCACGACTTGTAAAATATGGTAGCCAGATCTGAGATTTTCATCAATATCAACTCCTAGGAGTTTAATGTGTGCAACTACAGTGGATATAAAAAGTTTACACACCCTTGTTAAAACGCCAGGTTTTTGGGATATAAAAAATGAGACCCCAATAAATCATTTCAAAACTTTTCCCACCTTTAATTTGACCTATAACCTGTACAATTCAATTGAAAGACAAACAAATCTGTTAGGGGAAAAATATAAAAAATAAAAACGTACGATAAGCTGGTTGCATAAGTGTGCACACCCTTAAACTAATACTTTCTTGAAGCACCTTTTGATTTAATTACAACATTCAGTCTTCTTGGGTAGGAGTCTATCAGCATGGCACATCTTGACTTGGCAAGATTTGCCTATTCTTCCTTGCAAAAGTGCTCCAAATCTGTCAGATTGTGAGGGCATCTCTTGTGTACAGCTCTGTTCAGGTCACCTCACAAATTTTCTATTGAATTTAGGTCTGGGCTCTGGTTGGGCCATTCCAAAACTTCAACTTTCTTCTGGTGAAGCCATTTTTTGTTGATTTGGATGTATGTTTGGGGTCCTTGTCATGTAGAAAGGTGAAATTCCTCTTCATCTTCAGCTTTCTAGCAGATGGCTGAAGGTTTTGGGCCAAAAGTGACTGGTATTTGGAACTGTTCATAATTCCTTCCACCTTGACTAAAGCTCCCAGTTCCAGCTGAAGAAAAGCAACCCCAAAGCATGATATTGCCACCACTATGCTTCACAATGGGGACAGTGTTCTTTCGGTGATGTGAAGCGTTGTTTTTGTGCCAAACGTACATTTTGGCATTGTGGCCAGAAAGTTCAACCTTGGTCTCATCAGACCATAACACATTTTCCCACATGCTTTTGGGAGACTTGATGTATTGTTTTGCAAATTTTAGCAGGGCCTGGATGTTTTTCTGTGTAAGAAAAGGCTTCCGCCTTGCAACCCTACCCCACAGCCCAGACATATGGAGAATATGGGAGACTGTTGTCACATGTAGTACACAACCAGTACTTGCCAGAAATTCCTGCAGCTCATTCAGTGCTGCTGTAAGTCTCTTGGCAGCCTCCCTAACCAGTTTTCATCTCGTCTTTTCATTAATTTTGGAGGGATGTCCAGTTCTTTGTAACATCATGGTTGTCCCATTTTTTCTCCACTTTTTGATGACTGTCTTCCCTGTGTTCCATGGTATATCCAATGGTTGGTATATGATTGCCACAGAATCACCAATAAGTGTACGGCCATCTCTACGTTCATAAAAAAAAGATGTTTATTCCACAACAGAAAAGCACAAACTGTATACACTTTAAAACCATAAAAAGTTGAGCGCTTTCACCCACAACACAGTGGGCTTCATCAGAACATTATAGTTGCTTTGAATACACCTTATATTGAAAAGTTGGCACCAAATTTACAGCTAATTTAAGCTTTTTGCCTTTTAAATCTTTAAAGCGATACCTACATAAAAAATAGTACTGACTGTCTAGCTCCATCTGCCTTATCTGAAGCAGGCAGCTCACAAACCATGCTAATAAAATAAAATAAAATGTATATATACATATCAATAATGAATTTTCTTGAAATATATAATGCGTAAAATCGAAAACAAAAACATACCATATTCAAAACCTCAATGTTGTTTACATGCAAATGTAAATACAATGAAAATGCAATAAGAATACAATGTATCGTCCTTTCTGTAATGCTTGAACGCATATACTGATTGATTAATACTGATACATTGTCTGACTTTTTTATAAAATAAATAAAATGAAAAATAAAATAAAATAGAATGTGTAATTCCGTTTTAAACACATACATGATAGTGTGTGCCTGAAATATTATCACAAATCCAATGAATGTACAACTTAATTGTGCACGACTAAAAAAATATATATAATAACTTAATGCTAAATCCACTACCTATAATCTGATATACTGTAATGTGTAATGACAATTTAAGTGTAATATTAATGTAAAATAATATGCTAATATCAATACTATCATCATATTATGTAGCCAAATAATCGAATATAATTAAATATAAATGTAAAATATAAAATATAAACTGTGGGTAGTATATATATGTATATAGTATCTAAATTATGCCTAAGATGCATCTGAAATGTTAATTCATCTCCAGAATGGGCTTGCATGAAATATGGTCATTGAGCCCAGGTGGTGTTGCTGCATCCAAATACAACTGCCACCAAACTTCCTTAAAACTTAGTAGTGTTTTATAGTCACCCCCTCTAGGGTCCATTTTGATATTATCTAGGATAGCAAATTTAAATTCATGTGTATCGCCCATCTTCTCTACATGTCTAAATAAGGCATTTGTAGGATCCTTATTCCTAATGTTGTACATGTGATCGTATATATGTTTCCTAAAGCACCTCTCAGTCTTACCTATGTAATAACTTGCACATTTGCTACACTTAGCCAAATAAACAACCATTTTTGTATTGCAGTTTCCTTGTATGAATTTTACTATAGGCCTAAATCCGTTGTTAATAACTAATTGTTCTTTTTCCAATATATACCTGCACTGATTGCATGTACCACATTTAGTAGTATGTGTTCTTGTACCTTTCACTATACCCTTCACTCCTACCGGATGTTGTTCCAAATAACTTTTAATATTTCGTCCCATTTTGTAAATGATTCCCGGTTTTGTACCCATAATGTCTATCAAAATGGAATCTCCAGACATCAAATACCATTATTTGCTTAGTATATTAATCACATTACTTGCTACTGGACTGTACTGTAATATAAAGTATTTCTGGTGTTGGACTGTCTCACTATCATTGTTGTTCCTGGCCTTTGTAACTTTTTGTGCCTGTTTATTCACAACACCAGATCCTAACAGCGGTTTGAATTTATTCCCATTCTTGTATAACATATTGTCCCACATTTTGCATCATTTTCAGTGGATACCCTCTCTCTAGAAATAAACCAGTTATAAATTTGATTTCTTCCACCATTTTATTGTAATCAAAAGTCATACGTACAGCTGGTATGCATTGCCCTTTAAATATTTATTATGTTTGAGCTTCTCTGGATGACAACTGCCATATTATTTATTTATTTATTTATTTCAGTTTGATTACCGGGGAGGTCCACTGGGCTTGGGGGCCCGTTTTCAGTGGAGGCCCAGGGAGAAAAGCTCCAACAGGAAATACAAGAGTTTAATAACATGAAAATTCAAAGACAGTTTGTATAACATATAGCAGGTAGCAAACAAAGAGAATAAACACTAGCAATTTCTAATTTTGTTCAGGAGGAAAATAGGCTTATATCATAAAAATCAAAATTCTACTATTTAGTTGACTATGCTAAGTCTATTTAAAAGATGTTTGTTAGGAAGGAGAAGAGGTTAGCCTGGAGAGAAAATAAATATTGCAAATAATCATTGGAAAAAGTACTTTTCCGATGTATTCTAGATTTAAATTCACCTTCCTGTTTGTAGATGTAGGTGTCAAGATATGCTATTCCATCATGACTGTAGGAATATGTGAATTTGAGAAAATCACTACTGTTGTTCAAAAATTGAATAAAGGCATCAAATTTGTCCAAACTATTGTCCCATAATATATATATATGTCATCTAAGAATCTTGAATAGTTTCATAGTTTCATATTTTAGTACTAGGCTATCTGCCCTGGGGCATTTGTAAGCCTAGCCATAATGATGTGGCTTTCGCCACCCCATAAAATGGTACAAAAATGCACAGAATAGATTTAGAATACTGTGCCTCTGACTAGTAGTGACACTGTGAAGGTCCCCTTATATAAAATAATTAGTTTACTGTGCCCCTGTCTAGTAGTGACACAGATGTGACCCCTGGGGTAAACTTACGATCTCCCATCCACTCATCAAGATTTCTCTTGAAGAGAGTCAGTGAGAGGCTCTGCCTAACATGAACTGGCATCCTGTTCCAGAGCATGGGAAGCATCTGGGTTATGAATCTATCCCTCCAGCATGTCCTATTCATACTTGTGCCGAGGTTTAAGTCTTTAGCTCTTGTGGTTCTGATGGATTTGGATTTTTTGAGGTGGAGCATGTCCATCAGTTCCTGATTGGACATGGCCTTGTACGTCAGGCAGAGATCACCTCTGAGCAGGCGGTATGCTACTGAATAGAGCTGGAGTTTCTTTAGTCTGGCAGAATAAGACATATGTTGGAGACCCTTGATCCTCTTGGTGAGGTACTTTTGTGGTCTCTCAAGCTGCTGCAAATGCCGGGTGATGTACATACCAAATGGACCATTGTACTCAATCATGGGTCTGATGAGGGAGGAGTATAGGGGTACAATGACATCCTTGGATCTGGATGTGAATCCCTTCATGATAAGGTGTGCAAGGTAGAATGTTTTTCTAACCACTTTGGCAACGTGGGTGTCAAATGAGAGGTCGCTGTCGACTTGGGTCACTAGGTCTCTGATTACTTTTTCCATACTCAGTGGGTTGCTGTCTATGTGATAATTTGTGGGTACTTTGTTTTTCCCAATGACTATACATTTTTTGGCATTTAGTTTAAGGCCATGACTCCGGCACCAGTTGTCCGTTTCTGTGAGGCCTTTTTGTAGGATGTATGTGTCCACTGGTGTATCGACTGTGGCGCCTAGTTTGCAGTCATCTGCGAACTTTGTCAGCCACAACCCTCCCATGTTTGCTTTAACATCTGAGAAATAAATGCCGAACAAGAGGGGTCCCAGGACAGATCCCTGTGGGACACCACTTGTGACTGGCTTTGAGTCTGACATTACTCCAGCGATTTTAACTTTATGGGTTCTGTCCTTGAGCCAGTTTGCAACACATCTAGTGACATAAGGGTTTACATTTAAGCTGTTGAGCTTATCTATGATGCTTGAGTGGGGTATTGTGTCGAAGGCTTTAGCCAAGTCCAGGTAGGCTGTATGGACTGCTTTGCCCTCATCAATGGCTCTAGTGACTGTTTCGAAAAAGTCAACCAGGTTCAAAAGGCAGGATCTGCCCTTTACAAAGCTGAACTGGGTGGGGTCAAGTGTCTGTAGGTCCCCAATGTCTCTGTTTATAAGTTCCATAACAATTCTTTCCATAGCTTTGCAGACCAGGCTGGTTAAGCTTATGGGGCAGTAGTTCCCAGGGTCTGTAGAGGTACCCCCTTTGTGGAGTGGGACCACTGTTGCTGTACGCCAGTGTTCAGGTACATATCCTGTAGTAAGGCTAAGGTTAAATAGCATTTTTATGTGCGGGTTTAGCTCCTCTTGGAGTTCACATAGCACGCAACCCGGGATATTGTCAGGTCCCATTGATGCTGTGTTTTTAGCTTTGCTGAGGGCGGCTCTCACCTGGACATCTGAGATGACAGGGAGATTACATTCAGCTGGGATAAGTATTTCTTCTTTTGGGGGTGAGGGAGGGGAGAAATTTGCACTGAACCTGTCAGCCAGAATGTTGGCAATATCTGTGGATTCAGTGTATTTTTTGTTGTTGTGAACTAACTCTGAGCATATCTGAGGGTTTCCGCCCAGGTTTCTAACATAGCTGAAGAAGGCTTTGTGGTTATCTTTAGTGTCCTTAGCGATTTTTCTCTCAAAGTTGGCCTTGGATGTTTTTATGAGAGAACGTAGTTTTCTGCTAGTGTTGATCAGAGATATCTTCCCTTTATGGGATTTTGCTCTGTCGTGCAGTAGCTTCCTTCTTTTGTTATACAATTTGTTAATGGCTGAGGTCCACCAGACAGGACTCTTGCCTTTGGTGGAGAGGGACTTGGATTTATTTGGGATTGCATGATCCATGCATTCTTGGAATGTCCATAGAAAGCATTTGTGAAGGATTCAGCATTGTGGGATGTGGTATCCACTGGTCCAGTGGGCTTAAAGGATACCATCTCAGTCTTAAGAAGAGTGAAGTCTGCTTTTGAGAAGTTTTTCACTGTGGTCTTTTGTGCTGGGGGTGGAGGTGGGATATGTATATCCAAGGTGATTAGTTTGTGGTCAGATCTCACTAGTGAGGGGTATACCTCCGGTGTGGAGCATTTTGTTTCCATGTTTGTGACGAGCAGGTCTAGTATATTATCTCCCCTAGTGGGAGAGGTGACTAGTTGTTCCAGTGCATTTGAATTTATGAATTCCAGAAACCTTTGGGATAGGGTGTTAGGGCTAGAATAATGTAACCAATCTATGTTAGGGTAGTTGAAATCTCCCAGTATGATGGCATTTTGTGATACATTCATATCCTCCAATGTCTTCAGGAAGGCTGAGTGGGGTTCCTGAGATTGGGAGGGTGGTCTGTAACATGCTACCAGTTGTATAGCAGTTTTGCCTATGGTTAGTTGCACTTGTATGGTCTCCGATGCTTCATGTGTTGCTACTAACCTGGAGGTGTGGGTGTCCTTGATGAATATAGACACTCCCCCTCCCTTTGTGGTTCAGCCCAGGTTTTGGGGCCGAAAAGCATGATACGAGGTATAGCCTGGTAGTGCTGGGGTGCTCTCAGGAGCCTTGAACCAGGTTTCAGTTACTGCACAGACGTTGATGTTCTCCATACTGAGGAGTGCATCGAGTGCCTGCATCTTGAGATTTAGACTTCTGGCGTTGAGCAGCATTACCCTTAGTTTTTTTCCATTTTTGTTTTCTAAGGAGGTGGGTTTGTCTTTTGAGCCTTGCCTAAAAAAGGCACTATTAGCCAATATCTGGAAGCCCAGTGGTGACAGGTGCAAGCCTTCCCTTGCGAAGCAGTGCGGCTTGTCCAACATGTCATCCCAGGCAGACAGACATTGGATCCCCTTAGAATGACACCAGTACTTGAGCCAATTATTAAAGCTGATCATCTTGTCTTTGTATTGCGGCATCATTCTTGGTAAGGGCAAGATGCTGCTCAGGGTCAGGGTCATACCAGCCTGGGCTACATAATCAGACAGCTCCTCTATGTCTCTTTTCATGTAGTCCAGGGAGGTATGTCTCAGGTCATTCACGCCAGCATGGACAATGACGGAGTCATATTTGTACTTGCTTTGGAGTGACCTGAGTGCGTGTGTTATGTGGCAGATCCTAGCTCCAGATAGGCAGCTCACAGTCTCCCTCTCCTTGTTCAGCCTGGTAAGCGGGACATCAGTGTGTCTGACTATAGCGTCACCTATTACTAGTGTATCAGGCATGGTGTTTGGCCTTAAGGGCTGTGATTGATTGACACACTGATTTATTGAAGTATGTGTTGCATGTGTTTTGTTTTGAGGTGGTGGATTTTTGGATGTCTGCTTTGGAAGCCTCTGTTGTTTTGGTAAGTTTTTTATTAGAGCCTCCGAGTATGTCTTTGTGTTTTTATGTGTTTGGTTTGCAGTTGTGGTAGGTCTATGTGGGACTGGGTTTGTTGTGTGTGTGGTTACCATCTCCTCCTGTCTGGTCATGCCAGCCCTGAGTTGAGAGAGTTCAGCCTCCAGTTTGGCTATATAGTTGCATCTCTCACATGTATTTGTGTTTGCTTGGAGGAGGAGAGGGTTGTCTGTGAATATTAGACAATTGTAGCATTGTCTCAAGATACCCAGATTAACCAGCTGAACTGGAGAGGATGCCAGTAATCTACCACTCAACATGCTAGAACAGTATAAGGGAGTGCTGTGCCTTTAAGGGAAGTGGATATTCACAGGGGTGGTAGGTGGATGTAGTGCTTACTTAGTATGAGAGTGCTTACTTAGTAGAGAAGTTTTGAGAACAAGTGCTAGGCTTATAATATAGCGAGTAGTCTGATTATACTAAGAGTAGAGCTTCCTTAAGGGAAAATTTGAAGAGCAGACTTGGCGGAGCCAGAAGAAGTTTAACCTTGTTTAACCAGCGTTGCGCTATGCGCACAATCATGCAAAGCCGCGCAAACGCGGATTTTAAACAGGGAACTTCAAAAGAGCTAGAAATGGTCCAAAACAACCAATTACTACAGCTCTTGTGTTGAGGTCACTTCCTACAGGGACAGGTAGGCTGCTCAAGGCTCCCCACTCCCACTGGTGAGCAAAGAATCTTCCTTCTATCCAAGTAAGGTAATGGACAACACAGGAACTACACCATAGTGTTTGATGCTCTTGTAATGTACACTGGGGAACAAGGTGGTGTCCTCCCAATCAAGCATGACCAGGTTGGCAAATATGGGAGCACAAGCTGCTCCCATAGCTACCCCCCTGGTCTGCCTGAAATACTCACCCTCAAAATAAATAAAATTGTTGTCTAACACTATAGACGTGCATTCTAAGATTAGACATACTTCATCCCAGTTTAAATTAGTATTTTTAGTGATGCTGTTGCAAAAAGCTTTTAACCCTGCTTGTTTAATAATGCATGAAAAGAGGTCAATGACATCTATGGTAACAAACAATAATCCCTCTTTCCAAGTGTCTGCAGGGCACATACTTAAAAACTCCCATGAGTCTTTCACAATGTGAGATATCTTATAATAGATATGTTTTAACCACATGTCTATAAGTTTACCCATGGGAAATGTTTTTGATTTGCTACTAGAAACGATGGGTCGAAATGGGGGATCTTGTGTGTCTTTGTGCACTTTTTGTATGCCCACCAAGGCAGCTAATCTGGGATATTTCACCCTCAGATAATTATAGATTTCACTAGTAATTCTACCATCAATGTGAAATTCCTCAATAATATGAATCTATTCTTTGATAAGCAATATTGATCTCGTTAATAGAAATAGGTTCATAATTACCTGAGAAATGGAGAATGTCATACATTTTCTTAGTATATTCAATACTATCATATATAACTACCCCACCCCCCTTGTCCGGTTTCATCACCCTAATGTTTGTGTCCAGTTGTAAGGCTCTTAATGTCTTCCCTTCTTCTTCCGGCAAATTACTTACAAATTTTGTTTTTTTAAACTCATTATACATTTCATATATCTCTCTCGTCACTATTTTCTCATATGTATCTACCATAGGGTGGCTGAGTGGGATAAAGGTACTATTATGCTTTGTCACTATGTCTGAAATTGTTTTATTATTATTGGTATTTTGTTGAATTTTTAACCTATCTTTAAACAATATTGCAAGATTAATCTTTCTAATGAATTTCTTAACCTCACATAGACAATCTACTGGGTCAAAATGTGGGTTGGGTATATATTTCATACTCTTAGCCAGTAAAGTGAAGTGTGTAATGTGTATTTGTAGACTGGAATAATTGTAAATATTAAAGTTGTTATATGTATATGTTTTGTCCTTAACTGCGATGTTATTGTCTTGCATAGTGTTATCATGTACACTATCTTCTACCATTGTTTGTTCTTCCACCATTGTTTCTGTTTGGTTCTTGTGTGTATGTGGTACTGCTGCTGAAATCTGTTTCTGTATGGTTGTCCTTGTGGGATTCTGTCTCTCTGAAAATGTGATTCATTGTTGTGATAATATGCACTATCCTGAAAGTTCCCTATTTTCTGTTCCTTACTAAGTGTCTTATTATCATACTTTCCTTTGTCACTGTACCAATTGTACATCAGACCCTTCTTATAGTGTTCCACATCTCTTAAAATCTTTTTATGTTTCCTATCACAAATGTTACATATCCATCTCTCAGCTATATTAAATTGTTTGGTATATAATCTTTCCCATTCAGAGAATAACAGGTCACTAGTTATTTTTGTATTTAAACTCTCAGTTTCCTGTATCAATTTGCATAATTTCTCATTGTTATATTTAATAAGCATTCTCATAAAGTTAAAACCACAATCATTAAAAAAATGATTGAATTCAGCAATGCCATTATCAGTCAACACTAAATCCATGGGCATTTTAAAAAATCTCAAACCCATTGGAACAATTTTCATATTAATACATTTGTGCAAATAAGAATTATCAGCCTTTAAACAATTTATACCTTTCAATTTTTTACCCAACAAATAAATCATATCTTTTAAACTTCCCACAGTTTCTGTATTAGTAATATTTTTATCTGAATCGTGTCATTTTATCAAAATTACAATTAATTAAAAAAATTATTGAGTTGTATGTCTTTACTTCTTGTACCAACTCTTCCTGACTTGTCGTCAGGTTGGGTATGAGAAAAAAACAGTACCTTTGTTATGTTGCAAAGTGCTGCTAGTAAATGTTGAATAAGTTTTCAATGGAAGTAATCGCTTTGGCTTGGCGCCAGTATGTTTGGCCTCTTCGTCAGCATCATAGATGGAAAAATCAAAAGTAAAATCAGTAATATTTATTTTACTGCTGTTGAGTGGCTCAGTAATGTCCAAAGCATGATCTGTTTCCTTAGGACAACGTCTAACCCCTGAGCTCTGTCTATTGGGAATGGAAAAACTATCATCGTCTTGATAATTTTTTTGTGAAATACAGATGTATCCCTTCTGTCAAAGTTGTTTGTACAACAAGCTGATGTATTTTGCTCATGTGTTCAAAAATCTTGAGCAGATTTGCCATTGCAAATATGGCCAATGTTAACATCAGCTTTCAGATCAACTTTATCATTGCTATTCAGCTCCTTAGGTGAAACAATAGCAGTACCTGTAGACTTGTTCTTAAACAGTTCAAACAGTCTGCTAATTTCACCTTTTAGTGTAACAATTTCTTCACAAAGCCTAGAAAGATCCTCCTTCTCCTCTGCAGTTCCTTTGGGGGAACTGACACCGGTGATATCCATAGCTCTACAAATGACTCCTGAATGTAACAAGTACAACCAACCAACTGGTATATGATTGCCACAGAATCACCAATAAGTGTAAGACCACCTCTACGTTCATAAAAAAAAGATGTTTATTCCACAATAGAAAAGCAGGAACTGTATACACTTTAAAACAATAAAAAGTTGAGCACTTTCACCCACAACACAGTGGGCTTCATCAGAACATTATAGTTGCTTTGAATACACCTTATATTTAAAAGTTGGCACCAAATTTACAGCTAATTTAAGCTTTTTGCCTTTTAATGGGGAATAACCCTAATGCCATTTGACTGCTTCTTTTCTTTCAGACAGATAGCTAATGAATCATGTAAAGGATTATATAAGGGATTATTGAGAAAGTCCAGTGGAAGCAAGTCCGGAGAGTAAATGCTGATGTGATACTGCGCTGAATGCTTTATTTAGGTCTAAAAACATTGTTGATTCAAGTTTGCCATTATTTCTAAGTTGATTTATAGTATTAGTAAATGCAGTAGGGCAGTGGTTGTGCTGTGGTGGGGGCTGAAACCATACTATATTTTGTAAAGTATGTTACTGGAGCTGAGATACAATATGAGTTGTTCGTGGATACACTTTTTAAATATTTTTAAAAGAGAGGACAAGATAGCTATGTGTCTAAAGTCAGTTGCTGTACCCCACCCCACTTGTGCAATGGAAGAATACTGGAATGCTTCCAGATGGCAGGAATATATTGTACAGATATGGACACATTTACCAGTATAGCTATGTGGAAAGCAATGGCATCAACAGCTATTCTTAGATATTCCGATGGGAGTTTTTCAGTAGCTAGGGTGGTGGGTTTCAGTTCAAGTAGAAGCTTTTTTTATTATTTATTTATTTTTTTTTTTTAAGTAGAGATAGGTACAGGGGTAAGGTTCAGTTGATGAGCGAGATTTAGATTTGTTGACAAAGAGATAGAAGTGTCAGGGTCAATGTTAACCAAGGACGGAATGGTGTGTATAAGGTAATTATTGAACTGGGTGGAGATTGATTCAATGGAGCTACTGTCTGTTGGAGAAAGGGCGGTAGTTTGGCTTGGATGCAGTAACCTATTTAGGGATAATCAGAAAAGTTTAGGGTGTTTTCTTTATGTTTGCACTGAAGGTTATTATAGAAGGATTGTTTATCTAGTTTGATATGGAGTTTAGTAAGGTTTCTTACGTGTCTAAACACCTGTATTGAGTTTTGAATCCTGTGTTTACAACTTTCTTTAAATGCTTTGTCAGGTTTTAAAATTAGTTGTTTTATTTCCATAGTTGGCCATTGCTCAGGGATGGGTTTGATTCTTTATTGCAGACTGGAGCCAAGTTGTGAAGGATTTGTTTGGAAAATGTCATAGGTTTAGGAGACTGTAGAGTGTAGAGGACAGACTTTAATATATTCCATTTGTTCTGAAGTAGTGTTTTAACAAAGGTGTCTTTGTTGAACATGGTTAAACTTCAAATTTGGTTGCATATAATTTGTTTGTCCTAACTATTATGGCTTCTAATGACATATATTGACAGGTGATCACTTATAGCGGCTAGTAGGCATCCGGATGCAGTTATTTTGTATGGCTTATTGGTGAGCACCCAGTATAAGGCTGTCTGCCCCCTGCAGTTTTTGTGTATTCTAGTGGGGGGATGAAATTAACTGGGTAAAGACATATACATTTATGGATTCTGTTGGGACCAGTCTATGTTTAAGTCTCACAGGATGAGGGTTTCATAATGGACGTTATGACATATCCAGAGAAGGAGATTTTCAACAGTACTGATGTTGCTCCCTGATAGGATGTATAAAGATATATACTGTGTTTCTATTATTATTTTTTAGTTCTACTAAAATGATCTAAGCATTGTTAAAATTTGGGAGCTCTTGTTTAAGTAGAGTTATATTTTGGGAGTTTTTATACAGAATTGCAAAAACTCCTGCTTGCTTGTTTAGCCTATCAATGCAGACTATATTAAATCTCGGAGGGGTAATGTCAATATCACGTATTTCTGGTTTTAACCAGGTTTCTGTGGCAGTAACTATATCAAGAGAGTGGACAGCAAGGCAGGCATGGATGTCATGGATTTTATTATACTTGCATCTCTGGTTCATATTTAACAAACAGAGTTTATTCTTGGAGGATAAGTGTGTGTTCATAGTGGGGCATTGAGTGTGGTTTAATAAGAGTGGAGTTGCTGATGGAGGGGGTTAGGTAAATGTCCCCACTGGGTAATGGAGGGGTTCTTTTGTGCAGGAAAGTATACAAGCAAATAGGCTTTAACTTTAGTTGTACTGGTGCTCCGATGGTTAAATGGTTCAGTTTTATAAATGTTTAGATGAACTGACCGATGGTAAGTGAGTGGTAGAGGCTAGGGAATGTTGAAAGGGAGAGGTGGGCTTGGGGTTTGTTGGGTAGATGAATATAGGTGGCTGAGGTATATTTACATAATGGGAAGGTTTGATACTTGGTGAGATAGGCAAGAAAGTAAAGGAGAGTGACTAGCAGAGCATTAAATAATGCCATTGTAAACACACTGTTTAGAACTACTAGTAAGATATAATGGATTCAATTGTTTGGGGCATAAGTAAGAATACTTTGTCAGAGTAGCAATAGAGAGTGAATTATATTAGGTCATCTCCTGTTGATTGTGTATGACTGGGATAGAGTGGTTATGCCCTGTTGAAATTAGTGCAACAAACATGGAGGGGAATGAATGTTGCAGTCCTCCATTCATTATGAACATAATTTGTTTCAAAGCTGTAGATTGAGTGCCTAAAGTGGTCTTGATAGGCCATATTTTAGGCTGTTCAGGAGGTAACCGGGGATGTTGTCATAACCTGTAGGGGCAGTGTTCTTGATGTTACTGAATGCTGACAGCATGTGGTCCATGCTAATAGTTAGCGGAAATATGCTGGAGGGTATTTTACCTTTTGGAGATGGGGACAGTAGGGGGTGAACTTTGAGATAAATTTATCAGCTAGTAGATTTGCTATGTCACCCTGATTAGTGAAGGTAGTAAATTATCTTGGTGTTTCAATAATTATCTAACTCCCATCTTACTTTAATTTCAACAGGACATACCTTCCCTACCCCAAACAGTCATGACTAAATAAGAAAAAAAAAATCAAAATTTTGAAATAGTTAAATGCATTTGCATTTCAAGTTCTCTGTGAAGACACAGCTAAGCTCTGTGGCTTTGTTTAAGTACGCAGACCCTTTCTTATTTGTATCTTGTGCAGGGAGTTATCTGTGAGATGTACTAGTTATTGTATAAGAAAGTTATTGAAAAGTGCTCCCTCTGTTTCCGTAAAACAAAATTATGTCAGCTCCTCTCCCCTTCTTGCTACAGTTCAGTTAGTGCCGTGCCAACTCGGTGGGCTGCAGACCAAGAACTGCTACTGCATACTCTTGAAAAGACCATGGTATACAAGGACTTCTAGTTTATTTGAATAAAAATAGGAAACCTTGGACTCAAGCTCACAAATGATTGCAAACTGGGAGCTATTATAGGATTCCCCCAAGACAAGAACATCTTGCAGGAGGGTTTAATGCAGAGAAATGACTGGTGCAAAAGCCATGGCCTAAAACTCAATGTTAAAAAATGCATTATACTGTCCTTTGGCAAAGTGTCAACCCAAGTTAATAATCCATTGATAAACACATTGATAAATACCCCTAAGAGTTAAGCCAGTAATAAGAGATCTGGGAACATATGTAGACATCAATCTGACCTTTGATCAGCATGTAAGTAAGATAATGAGAAAAATCATTCCCCGTCACCCACCTTATAGGTAGGGATATGGTATCCAGTCCAAGGAAGTTATACTATCACTCTTCGCAGCCCTTATCAGACCTTTCATTGAATAAAAGTGCCCCCTTTGCCATGCATCTAACAAAACACTTGGAACAGTTGGCATGCCCACAGAGGATTCTCACCAGGAGAATTCAGGGCATGAATACCCTGTCCTGCACTGATTGCCTAAAGGCTCTGCCACTGTCTTCAGTCTCCTACAGACTGCTGAGAGGGGATCTTCAGACCCAGCCCTAATGGCTCTGTTGCACATGCACAAAACAAAAAGCACCAGAAACACTAGATCCAGGGATCTGAACTTCACTCGTGACATAATCGGAACATGCTGGAGGGACAGATATGGACACAGAAGAATCCCCACAGTATGAACAGGCTCTCCGTCCATGTAAAACAGAACACATCATTGACCCAAGTCAAAAGAAACCTTGAAAATTGGATGGAAAATCATAAATGTACCCCCAGTCTGACCTCCATGTCCCTTATAAACAAAATCTGTCAGTAAAATAACCTCCTCTACAAATACATAATTACCTCCCTAATAACATGCTCCTCTGCCCCTGTATAGATATATATTTATTATATAAAGCTGAATAAATAAATAAAATAATACATTCACAAAATAATATATACACAAACTATTTACATTGATCTCATATTCACTTTTTACATTCAGAATACATTTATATTTGATCCCTGCTCTACTTTGTAAAACCAAAATCTTATTTTAACATTTCTGATAAATTCCCTTTAGTATTGTATATAATTTCTTTCACTCTTTGGTTCTGGATTATCCACATAACATTAAATATATTTTATCAACCTTTTTAATGAACACTTTATCTTTATAAAAGCCATATTCAATCATATCCATATTAATATTTTTGTATCCCTTAATTTTGTTTAAATACTCATTCTCATCTTAGTCCATAATATATCAATTCTTCTAAGGTTCAAAAAGATATGTTCAGTACTTTCTTCTTTATGACAATAATTACATATTCTTTCACTTTTTTATATGGCATGTTTGACTTGACTGGCAATTCCCTTATCACCAGTCTCCATTAAAAATCATGAACATGGACTATCTTTTTAAATCTATCATTTCCTGCTTATATAGGGCTATTTTACTGTATTTACAAATATATACACCTTATGTACAAATGTAATGCATATTTACAATATTTAGAACAGGATTTTTTCCACTTATATTAAACTTTCAATTTTTCTTAATCCCCCCACTCTTTTCTCCACAAACAAAGTCTTACTTTCTTCAAAATCTCTAATAACCACTTCCCACTATATTTTACTTTGTTAATTCTTTTGTTCCATATTATCCATATTATACAAAATAAATTTGCATCCAGTTTGTTAATGTCCTTTTGTTTTACATTTTTGTAATGTCCATATTAATACCTTCAATGTTGTCCAACTGCTTTAAGTATCCTGAGCTTTGGCCGGTTAAGACCTGCATGCTAGCAACTTGAACGCATAAGTGAAGCTAAGTAACTTTTATCTGCACTTTTTAAAGTAATTTGTTTGTGTTGCATTGAGGAATATCTAGCTGGAAGCTGTGACTCTGTTTTTCAGTAGGTTCCCGCCCACCCTCCCTGTTTTTGTGTTGGTGTTAATCTTGGTGGCTTTGAAACTGCCCGCCCCTCTTGTAAATTTGCACTTGGATACTCCTCCTGGGCCCATCTCATTTGCTCACTCAAAAAAAATGTATCTGCTTTTACTGTATTTGTGTTTCTTCCTACTTTATTTTGCTTTTGCGTCATCTTAAAAGTACTCAATTGTATTTATTACTGCTTGGTGTAACTCACTCTAAGCCTTTTAGTTTAAGAACTTGGGCTTCAGACCAGTTGTTTTACATTAAGAAGGTTTGTGCTCTGCACTGTAGTGGCAGGACAGGTAGCTTACATCCTTCTAAGTTGGGAACTGCTGACTGAGGGCTCAGTGTTTGTTATTCTAAAAGTGTATTAATTCTGGTTTAAGCACTTGGGCTTCAGGACAGTTATTTTACATTAAGAGGGTTCATGGTCTGCACTCTTGTGGGAGGAGAGGCTGAACTCTGCCCTTCTGAGCTGGGAATTTCTGGTTAAAGGCGTATAGTGCCTGCATATTTGAACTGCTTCTTACTACATTGGTACACCTTGTTTGCTGTAGCATATAGTAGATCCTAGCCTGCTGAATCTAGCTTTGTTTGTATAACTTGAGCACTAATCCAGGCATTCTTTAAAGTATTCAATTGTATTTATTACTGCTTGGTAGTACGTTGATTTAAGTGTAGCTATCATTCTAAGTCTTTTGGATTAAGCACTTGGGCTCAGACCAGTTGTTTTACATTAGGAAGGTTTGTAGCCTGCACTGTGGTGGCAGGACAGGTAGCTTACATCCTTCTAAGTTGGGAACTGCTGATTGAGGGCTCAGTGTCTGTTATTCTAAAAGTGTATTAGTTCTGGTTTAAGCACTTGGGCTTCAGGCCAGTTATTTTACATTAAGAAGGTTTGTGGTCTGCACTCTTGTGGGAGGAGAGACTGGACTCTGCCCTTCTGAGCTGGGAATTTCTGGTTAAAGGCTTATAGTGCCTGCATATTTGAACTGTTTCTTACTAAATTGGTACACCTTGTTTGCTGTAGCATAGACTAGATCCAGGCCTGCTGAATCTAGCTTTGTTTGTATAACTTGAGCACTAATCCAGGCATTCTTTAAAGTATTCAATTGTATTTATTACTGCTTGGTAGTAACTTGATTAAAGTGTAGCTATCATTCTAAGTCTTTTGGATTAAGCACTCGGGCTCAGACCAGTTGTTTTACAATAGGAAGGTTTGTGGCCTGCACTGTGGTGGCAGGACAGGTAGCTTACATCCTTCTAAGTTGGGAACTGCTGATTGAGGGCTTAGTGTCTGTTATTCTAAAAGTGTATTAGTTCTGGTTTAAGCACTTGGGCTTCAGGCCAGTTATTTTACATTAAGAAGGTTTGCGGTCTGCACTCTTGTGGGAGGAGAGGCTGGACTCTGCCCTTCTGAGCTGGGAATTTCTGGTTAAAGGCTTATAGTGCCTGCATATTTGAACTGTTTCTTACTGAAATTGGTACACCTTGTTTGCTGTAGCATAGACTAGATCCAGGTCTGCTGTATCTAGCTTTGTTTGTATGCTTGTTTGCTTGTTATTTCCCTGAAATGCTAATTCCACCTAAATCGTGGCTTTTCAGTGCTTCTGTGGATCCCTAGTGACATCTGCATTGCTTACTGTACTTATTTCCTTGTTTCACTTGAAAGAAAGTTACTGTTTGTCATTTTTGCATTTAAGTTACCTGTAACACATTGCATTTAAGTTACCTGGCACTTGCTCACTAAAGCAATTATATAAGTCAGCACTAAAAAATTAAAAGCACTACACCCTCACAAACTCTCCTTGAGTACCTTGTTCCCCATTGGCCCTTTTTTTCAATTATAAAGGAATTCCCAATACTATTCTAGCATGTCCAAAGGTCAATTGTCAATCTCCTCTCCGGTCCAGCTGGTGAATCTGGGAATCCTGAGGCAATGTTACAACTGCCTCATGTACACAGACAACCCTCTCCTCCTCCCAACAAATTCCAACACATGTGAGAGATGCAACCATACAGCCAAACTGGAGGCTAAGCTCTCTCAACTCAGTACTGGCGAAACCTGTCAGGAGGAGAAGGAAACCACACTCACTACAATCCAGTCTCACATAGACCTACCACGACAGCAAACCAAACACATAAACACACAAAAACATACTCGAAGGCTCTAAATAAAAATCTGCCTAAGCAGCAGAGACCTCCAAAGCAGACACCCAAGCAACCACTACCCCAAAACAAAACAAGTGCAACACATAGCTCACAAAGCCAGTGGCTGAACAGTCACAGCCCTTAAGGCTAAACAACACACCTGATACACTTGTAATAGGTGACTCTATCGTCAGGCACACTGACGTCCCGCTCACCAGGCTGAACAAGGAGAAGGTCACGGTGAGCTGCCTGTCGGGCGCTAGGATCCGCCACATAACACAAGCACTCAGGTCACTCCAAGGCAAGTACAAATATGACTCAGTCATTGTCCATGCTGGTGTGAATGACCTGAGACGTACCTCCCTGGATTACATGAAAAGAGACATAGAGGAGCTCTCTGAGCATGTGGCCCAGGCCGGTATGACCCTGACCTTGAGTAGCATCTTACCCTCACCAAGAATTATGCCACAATATGAAGGCAAGATGATCAATTTTAAGTATTGGTGTCATTCAAAGGGGATCCAATGCCTGTCAGCCTGGGATGACATGCTCAACAAGCCATGATGCTTCGCTAGGGACGGCTTGCACCTGTCACCCCTGGGCTTTCGGATATTGGCAAAGGCTCTTGCTACCCCCATAGTGCCTTTTTTAGGCAAGGCTCAAAAGACAAACCCACCTCCATAGGAATCACAAGGGATAAGAAACTAAGAGTAATGCTACTCAACGCCAGAAGTCTAAACCTCAAGATGCATGCACTCGAAACTCTCCTTAGCATGGAGAACATCGATATCTGTGCAGTAACAGAAACCTGGTTCATGGCTACCAAGAGCACCCCAGCACTACCAGGTTATACCTCATACCATGCTTTTCGGCCCCAAAACTTGGACCAAACCAGAAAAGGAGGGGAAGTATCAGTATTTGTCAAAGATACCCACACCTCCAGGTTGGTGGCACAGCACGAAGCATCAGAGACTATCCATGTGCAACTAACAGTGGGTAAAACTGCCTTCCAGTTTATATCTTGCTACAGACCACCCTCCCAAACCCAGGAACCCCACTCGGCCTTCCTGAGAACACTGGAAAATATGAAGGTCTCTCCAAACACCATTATATTGGGCGACTTCAACTACCCAAACATAGACTGGGAGCATTACCCTAGCTCCAACACCCTAGCTCAAAGTTTCCTAGAATTAATAAACTCAAATGCTATGGAAACAACTTGTTACCACTCCCACAAGAGGGGAAAACATACTGGACCTGATCATCACCAACATGGGGACTCTATGCTCCAGACCAGAAGTGTATCCCTCACTGGTAAGATCAGACCATAAACTAATCTCACTGGATATTCACATCCCGACCCCACCCCCTGCCCAGAAAACCACAGTGAAAAACTTCTCTAAAGCAAAAATCACACTCCTCAAAACCGAGGTGGAATCCTTCAAAGCCCCCGGGCCTGTGGAAAATACGGCCCAGACCGCAGAATCCTTTATAAACGCATTCTATGAACACCTTCAGGAATGCATGGATCATGCAATCCCAAATAAAACCAAGACCCAATCCTCCAAAGGCAGACGTCCTGTCTGGTGGACCCCAGCCATAAACAAACTATACAATATAAGGAGGAAGCTACTACATGATAGAGCAAAATCCCAAAAAGGGAAGGCATCTCTGATCAGTGTTAGCAAAAAGCTATGGGCACTCATAAAATCTCTAAGGCCAGCTTCGAGAGAAAAATTGCACAGGACACTAAGGATAATCACAAGGCTTTCTTTAGTTATGTTAGGAACCTGGGTGGGAATTCCTAGATATGCTCAGAATTAGTCCAAAATGACAAAAAATACACTGAACCCACAGACATTGCCAACATCCTAGCTGACAGGTTCAGCGCAAACTTCTCCCCCACTCCCCACCAAAAGGGCAAATATCTATCCCAGCAGAGTGCTGCCCCCCTGACATCTCAGATGCTCAGGTAAGAGCCGCCCTCTCCAAAGCAAAAAACACAGCATCAATGGGACCAGACGGTGTCCCAGGCTGTGTCCTACATGAACTCCAAGAAGAGCTAAACCCAAACATAAAACTACTGTTCAATCTCAGCCTTACCACAGGATAATGTACCCAAAGAGTGGCGTACAGCAACAGCGGTCCCTCTCCACAAAGGTGGTGTCTCAACGGATCCTGGAAACTATCGCCCCATAAGCCTGACTAGCTTGGTCTGCAAAGCTATGGAAAGGATCATCGTGGACCTCATAAAAAAAAGATATTGGGGACCTACAGACACTGGATCCTAGCCAGTTTGGCTTTGTTAAGGGCAGATCCTGCCTCTTAAACCTGGTCAATTTCTTTGAAACAGTCACCAAGGCCATTGACGAGGGGAAGGTGGTCCACACAGCCTACCTGGACCTTGCAAAAGCCTTCGATACAATACCCCACTCGGGCATTATAGATAAGCTCACCAACTTAAATATAAACCCTTATGTCACTAGATGGGTTGCAAACTGGCCCAAGGACAGAACCCACATGGTTAGAATTGCTGGAGCCATGTCAGACTCCAAACCAGTTACAAGTGGCGTCCCACAAGGCTCAGTCCTGGGAACTCTCCTGTTCGGTATATATTTCTCGGATGTGCAGGCCAACACGGAAGGACTGTGGCTGACCAAGTTCGCTGTTGACTGCAAACTGGGTCTATAATCGACTGTCCAGTCGACACAAGCACCCTCCAAAAGGGCCTCATAGAAACAGACAACTGGTGCCAGAGCCATGGCCTCAAGCTAAACGCCAAAAAGTGTATAGTCATCCCCTTTGGCAAAAACAAAGTGCCCACAAATTACCACATAGGTGGTAATCCATTAAGTACGGAAGAAGTAATT